>NW_018128128.1:55690-116010 GCF_001952655.1 Monopterus albus
TGACCCAATGAATCTTCATATCTAAATGACACCACACTGTGGATCATTTTGGGAATGCCTTCCACAGTAACAAGTATAATGTTGAGATGAGCTTTTTCTGACCTGCCAGCTCTTTGCCTAAAGGCAGATGACATTTATGATTATGGTCATGATTTAAAAAGCTACTTGGTTAACCTTAGGGAAGGATCATGGCTGACTGTTGGTGGGAGACGAGATGTGAAGGCAAAAACCAGTGCTGATTTTCTATGGGAAACTAGATATGAAGGCAATCTTCATGGCCAAAGTCTGGTGTTTTTACACCAAACCAAAGAGACCTCAGAGTTTTTGTAGCAATACAACAATGTAACACTACTTGTACCTTTGCTTCTATGAGACAACCAGCATTAGTTTTGCTTCCACTTCTGTTTTCACATCTTCTGTGTGAATAACATACCTGGGAGGCTGACATTTTTCTGAGGAGGGCTGTGTTGAATTTGGAACAGACTCCACTGTTGCTTTTGAGCTTGAAATTTTTCTTTTTAATAAAAAGGACCTGTGGCTTTAAGTGAAACTGTGGCCCTCAGGATAGTTTGTATTTTTCTCCACATCCTCTAGTCACAGCGCAGTAGCAGGAGGTAAAATATATCCACAAAACCAGGCACACTCAAAAAATTCTACTTTTACAATGGCACTAGTGGATGTTGTTTTTGGTTAGTTTTTAAATAAGCTTTATTGAAAACATACATAACGAGCAAGGCTATATAACATTTTGCCAATGTGGTGGGGCCACCAGTGGATGTGAGGCAATCTCACACAAATGGCAATGGCTTGGATTTAATGCCCATTCAAGGAAATCCTTAAACTACCATGTAATACTTTATTTTTGTAGAAAAAAAGTCCCACCAGTGAGAGTTAGTAAGACTTGCTTCTGCATAGAAGTACTAGAACATATATACACCTCATTTTTTGAGCTACAATGTTACAATGGTGATAATTCACCATTGTAACATTGTAGAAAACAAGGAAAAGCGCCATGGGCCCTTGAATGGTATTACCTGACTTGTAGTGTTTTTACCTTGTGACCTTCCTGTAGTTAACAGTTCCCAAAGAAATGCAAGCTCTTAATTTGTATTTAACATGGGTTCATGGTTTAGATTTGAAGGCTAAGAAAAGGAATTTAGTCAAGTGGAAGCAGCAGAGCAAGGCAAAGATGCATGTGTTTCTGTAATTATTTGGTTTTAAATACATCTGTAGCAGGAACACAGATGGCTGTTTGCTGCCAGATTTTCCCTCTGGAGAGGCAAAAAAAAAAAGCTTGGGAGTGTTTACTGTGCCAGTTATTTGTTGTCAGTGTTGATAAGAGGGGGATGAAAGTCATTTGATAAAGGTCTGTGTTCCTTTAACAGTTAAATATGAACTTCATCTGGACAGTGGGAGAAAGGTAAGGCAATGTGAACAGAGATATCTATCCATAATCTATACTGCTGATCCTGTAAAGGGTTGTAGGGGCTGGAGTCCAGTGCAGTGTAACGTAATAAAACCAATTTGCATTTAGTGAAATATTCTAATAAGCTAACTGTGTCACATTATGTGCCAGTTACTCAGGGATTATTCTTATATCTGCCAATTTCTTAAGGACTTTTAAAAACAATTACTACTACTAGCAGTGATGTTTCTGGTCTTATTAGAATAATTTTCATCATTTGGTAATTTCTTTATCAGCTGCTACAAGCTGGCACAAGAGAAGATAAAAACTAAAACGCAAATAGGAAGAAATGCAAATGTAGTGAGCTGCAAGGAGAACTAGAGGATGAAAAAGTCATGTGCACCTTTAGGGTGGTGATGAAAAAAGGGGGAAATGTAAAAGAGAAGACAGAAGTCACATGGTTTACTCATCCAAATTTAATGGGGACTGTCAGATGGAACGTTGGTGTCAGTGTGTGTGTGCACATGGTGGTGGGGGTCACCATGAATAATACAATGACTGCTTGATCCAGCTGAGTTCTTCATTAAGTTAAGGTGCACCACAAAGTGAGTCCTCAGCCTGGGATGGCCTCGCAGACAGCATGACTGATATCTGAGAGACAGACAGTGCACACTGAGAGTCGGAGAAAGTTACAGGGAATATGATAGATCTGCAGTGTGTGTGTGTGTGTGTGTGTGTGTGTGTGTGTGTGTGACAGAGAGAGAAAGAGACGGGGGTATGCTGTCCTTGTGTTCATGAAGCATAAACTGCCTACAGGTGAGACTGTTAGTCCTTGAATTCTACTTGGAAAAAGAAGTTCAAGTATTCTGAGTTTCTCTAGAGTAATGCCACTGAATATTTTACTCAAATACTATTACTATGATAAAAAGACAGATTATGCCCAAATTGAAGTCAGGAAAGGAATACATGAAACCAAGAGAGGTTTAAACCTGCATTAAACAAGATTTAGTACAAATTTGGACAAAACAAGTAAGAAATTGCCTAGAAGTATTCTCTCCCTGCTGTACTAACTCCCACCCCACTCTGCTTTCTTCAGCCCCTGTGCTTATTTCTTCCTCTCTGTGCCCAGTGTTGTTAAAATCTGCGCCGCACGTCTTCCACACCCCCGCTGATCTAAGTTTCTAAGATGTGTTTTTCAAACCAGCATGGCTCATTTCAGAGATAGCCCATGGAGGCTCCCTGTGCAGGTACAACCCAGGATGGGAGCGGAGCTGTTAGATCCAAGAGGCCGTGTAGCACAGAAAGAACAAGGCAAAACCAGGGTTAACATCAGTTTGGCATGTCAGAGATGGGGAGCAGTAAAAGCATCCAAAATACTAATAACATTTGAGGCAGATGCAGCTCTCTCCCTGCTAGATATGCAAGTACTGTAGCTGGCTAATGTGTATATAGGAGGGGCAAGGAGGAGGTAGAAGAGGAGGAGATCCTCTGTGAGTTTGTTTTGACTCTCACTTTGCCCTTAACAAACAGAGAAGTTAGTTAATGCAGCTTTAAGTTAGAACACCCACAAGACATAAACAAATCAAAACATAATTAAGACCAAGACAAGTCTGAATACCGTTGGAACCAAATTTCTGATTTTGATGTCATTTTATTTTTTTATAAATGTGAAATATGTTATTGCTGGAGTTGTACTGATGTTTTGCTTGAATAAGGAGGTAGACACTCCCCTTTGTAACCGTCTGCAGTCGGCTGATTGTGTCATTAATTGGCTGGTATATTTTAGCTTTGAGCTGCAAGGGAAGCTGTTCTTTTTGCTTTGTAGCCAGTTTCTGATGAATAAAAGAGCATTTTTCTATCGTATTTGCTCTCTTGTTGTCCTTTTTTGTTTGAGCATATCAGCCCAGACACACATGCACACAAAGGACAACAAGGGAACAAATACAACAACACAAAACTGCTCTTTTACATACCAACAACAAGACTGACAAGTTAGAATTAAAACACCACAAAAGCCAAGACAAGTCAGAGTCACAGCAGCCTTCAGGCCAAGATCAGTCCAAACCAAGACAGGTCTGAGTCAAAAGACCACTGAAATCAAGGCAAGTCCAAGTCCAAGACCAGACCAGTGCAGTCCTGCTGTGAAGTTGTCTGTGCACTTCTGCCTGTTTCAGTTTAATGAGCTGCCTCAGCTGGCAACATGCTGCATGCTCCATATTTAAAAGCCTCGTGGATGATTGTTTTCCCTGCTATTTCACATTATGGGTCACTCAAACTGGCAAGCCAGCACTAATCTTACATAACAATGCTCTTATTTTACAACTACTGTACAAATTCTATAAATAATGACATGATTTTCTACATGCGCAGTATGTGCATAACCACCTATTCTGTACAGTAATACCATTCCCTATAGATGAAGGGGGTGAGTTTGCTGTAGTATACTGTAATAAGGTAAATGATGCTGACAGCTGACATTGCCTTATGGAAAATGTCACTAAAAGGGAAAAGAAGTGACATTTTACAAAAGAGCTGGGCCAAGAAGAGAAACTGATTGCCATGGTTGTCCATCATTAGCATCACCACCAGTCGTCTTCCATTGAAAGTGGGTCGGTGGAAGGCACAGTCAAAAGCAAAGGAATGTCGTGGATATCTAATGTGAAGCTCCTCCCTGCAGTTTACGATCATTTACACACACTGTTTGCCACCTGTTTTATAGAACAGTTGCACATTTTAATTGGATTCCAAATATTTTAACAAATAAACTGTTTTTATGGGGGGGACATTTCAGAGGATGTGCCAACACAGCATAATTAGTGAGCCCAGAGACATCAGCGTGTTTCACCACTGCATTAGAGTTTTCTCTTGTTTTTAAAGTGGACATCATCTTGTTCAGGTTGGAACCATGATGTCGCAGTTCTATATGCCCTCAACCCCACTGCTGTTTTTATTCTTTATTTTCCGGCCTCTCTGGTGTAGTCGAGGTACTGTATTTCCATCAAGCCAGCTTTTTCTTTTTCACCATGTCAACTTGAGACCTCAGCAAAGTATAAGAACCTTTTGTGAGAGATTTTTTTATTTATCCATGTTTAATTTGTGGCATTTTCCCACTTTTATGCCTAAACTGAAAATTGTAACATGAATGTGAGCTATACCAGATGTGTGCTTCTGGGCTGACTCTTGCAGGTTTCAGTTGTCAGACGACTCAGACCCATTGAGATTTATTCACGTTCCACTTGTGAAACTGGAACATAATCATCTTGTTGATTGCTCGGCCTTGATGCTGATGTAATCATGGGGAGGCCTGATGCTCTGACTTCTCTGCTGGAGGTATGAGGCATCATTGTGAGTGTTGTTGTGTTGAGAGGTGCTCCAGCCCAGCACACCATAAACCAGTACATATGTACCATAAACCATAAACCAGTACATATGTACTGGTTTATGGTGTGCTGACATCTGCAGGTGCATAAAGCACTATTGTAAATTGTTGAATTTTTTAACACATGACCAGGAAAATAAGTCCTTGGTCAAACATAAGAGCCAGAATTGAACATCTTTTGGGTTTATTATGAGAAATAATCACTTTTGTGCAGTTGACTGGGGCTTTACTTGCTGCTCGGTGTTTTTTCATGAGTTGAATGCTTCCAGCTTTCTTCTCTCGTTCCTCTGTGAACCTATGAACAGCTCTGTTAGTGCCTTACAGTATTAATCAGCTCCTGGTGAGCTTGTGCTATAGTGGCTTAAACAGGCTTTTAGCCGAAGGTAAACTGACCCGAATTTAACCCATCTATTGCCAGAATGGAGCATCAAGATCTTTATCAAAGTGAGCTCTTATTAGATTTCACTGTTCAGTTCATTAAGTGATTGGACTAAAGCAGACCTACCAACGCTCTTTCAAATGCAGTCTGATGGGACTGCATTCCTGAAATGATTATGTGACACAAGAGTAACCTAGAGGTGACACTTACTAACCGATTAAAATGTCAAAGTCAATGACCTTGTCTACTACTCAGCCTGTGGAAACCGTCGTTGCAACCTGAGCCCTGTGTGGACCCAGAGGACCTTTGTCGAGTCTGAGAAAATTACTCAAAGTGATATAAAAGTGACCTCACCTACAGTTTGAACTTTGAGATGTGCATCCATGAGTGGTTGCCAAGCAGGAAGGATCTAAAGGAAAACCCAATCAGACTGGATTAGGGGAATTGTTTCTGGAGTTTAACCTGCACTAGAAACTGCTCTGACTTTGGCCATTCTTTTCAAAATGTCTTTGTGAAAGTGCAGTGCTAAATCAGCGCAATCCTGTAAGGCTGAGACAAAACAAATCAAAAAACAAAAGACAGTAGCCTACATTTTCCAGCTTCAGTAAATTCGTTAGTCTCTGAGAAAACAGCTTTCCCAGGATAATTCCTTCAACTAAAATATTTATTAGTATTAAAGTGAACTGCTGATTTGCTAAGACCTGCTCCTTGCCGGTAATGTGCCCTGTTGTGCCAGAGTTTTGGAATAAAACATTGTCCAACAACTTTTCAGAGCACATTTTAGCTGCACATTGATAAAAAGCAAACTGTTCTTTCCACAACTGGCAGCCCCCTGATCCTTAGCTGTATTATCCGAGATACAAAAGGATCATTAGTGTGCGTTTGTAAACTAAATATCAATAGTGTGTATTTTCCGCTCAGAGGAGTAGACTTCCACAGTGTGTCAGCAGTAGAACTGGTTGTGAAGCGAGCGGTGGGATCGGCTAGACATCGATCCCATATATAATGTACGTGTCCGCTGTCAATACACAAGCCTTGAAAGGTAGATTAATAGTAATATTAGTAAAACAAATTGATCCTTGGACACCTTGGAGGGAGTATCTCTGACACAAGGTTCTGGTCTTTACCTTATAGTTGTTTTGTTGCTGTTATTATTTGTGAATAGTGTAGTAAACTGGGGCTTAGTGGTATTAGTGTATTTAATGGTTCACACCAATGTCATGGCATATTTTTGTACTGCTGTACCAATCAGATATACCTATCCATTTTCCTACCCACAGGCTCTTTTGGGCAGTTTTATCTCACTAGGTTTATTTCAGCTTAGAATTTGAAACATGATGGAAGTAAGTAATAGATCAGAGGGAACATGTAGGCTTATGTGTGTGTGTCTTATTTTTTCTTTTTCTTTTCGCTCAAGGTATAGTATCATTGTGTATCACTTCAGCTGTTAAGAGAGACTGAAAATCTTCCTGGTTGTGAATTCAAGGATGTTCTGACAGTGTTTCAGCAAGTGTTTACAAGTTGTTTATCAATTCCAGCAATAGACTCAAATGTGTATAGATTTAGAATAGAACCTTTATTAGATATTACATTATTACATAGAAACCTTTATTGTCATTACACTAATGTGCAATCAAATTTACATTGTGCAGCTCTCAAATAGGCATAAAAAAATCTAGAAAACATAAATCGTAAAAAAAGAAATATACACGTTCACATCAATGTAGTAAATATACAACCACACATTATACAGCTAAAACTAGATAGGATAAAAACTTAAACTTTATATGAATATATGAGCAAAGCCATAACAAGTGCAGTGTGATAAATAATTTATGTGCAATGGAGGTAGAGTTAAAATAAGTGCTTGGTTAGAAAAGAGGACTCTTAAGCCTGTATGCTGTAGACTGAGGTTCAGTTCAAAGACTGCTCTGTGATAAAAACTACTTTTGAATCTTGAGGTACATGCCCTTAATGCCCTATATTGCCTTTTAGATGGCAGCAGAGAGAATGGGTGATGGAAAGGGTGGGTACTGTTTTTCAAGATATCATTGCTTCTGCAGAGGCAGCAAGATCTGTAGATATCCTCCAGTGGGGGCAAGGAGAGACCTACTATTTCCTGTGCCAAAGTAGTTGACTAGACAGGTTAGTTTTCCTTGGTGCCCTCAGGAAATAAAGCCACTGTAGGGCTTTTTTGACCAAGGCAATGCATTTTTATAGTCCAAGTCAGCTCATTTGAGATATGGACTCCCAAGAACTTAATCTCCACTTTTTGCCCATCAATGTCCAGAGGTAAGAGAACAGTGTGTCGCTGTCTGAACTTTATAACAAGTTCTTTTGTTTTCCTGATATTCAGAGACAGAACCACAAACAGTTTGTGTATGGTTAGATAAAAAGTCCACATACCCAAGGACTTTTTAAGGCCCAGTGCTTACAGTTTAAAAAATCAAACTGCTGGTAATGATGGTATTAAAATCATAGCTGTAGTCTATAAAAAGCATCCGCACATACAAAATGTTCTCTTTCGTTCTGGATGATACAGTGTTATATGCAGACCAGAGATGATAGCGTCTGCTGTGGACCTATTTGCTCTGTAAGCATATTATTGCAGGCCCAGGGTGGGTGGAAGAGCAGATTTTATGTGCCTTAGTACTAACCTCTCAAAGCATTTAACTACAATAGGTGTTAGTGCAACTGGTCTATAATCATTTAAACAGATAATATTCATTTGTTTAGGTACTGGGATAATTGTGGCAGATTTGAAACAGCTTGGTACATGTGCCAGGGACAGCGGTAAATTCAAGATACTTGTAAGTTGTCAAACACAGTCACTCAGTACTCTACATGGAATACAGTCCAAATCTACTGCATTTTTTAGCACCGATGTTGTCAAAAATACACCTCACCTCATATGTTTGTATAGTGGATGGCTGGTCAGTAATGGCTGGTAGGGCTGTGGGTGGTTTATCTGACTGCTTGCCTTAAAATCGGGTAAAGAAATGTACGCGTCCTTTGCTCATTTTATGCCTCTTTTTAAATTGTCTGGCAGCATTGCACTGTTCTCTTGTTTTGTATTTACCAGTATACTGCACAAAAACAACATATCTTTGAACAACCACCAAGGTTATCCTGATTGTCACAGTGATTTTGCTTTACCTTTGGTCAGACGCTTCAGTTTTTTTTATTACTGTAATCTCTGTTCAGCCTAGAGGATCTAGTGAGACTCAAAACAAACTGGCACCATGAGCCGCTCCTAACTGCTGTTTGCCCCTCCCATTACATCCCGTTTCCTAGCAATGACATAAACTACAGATGCCTGGTTGTGACAAACAAAATGCAGCCTTCAGTCTGAAGCTAGCATTATTTGACTAACAGTAAATTTGCCAGTTCAATAGAACGCTCTGGGCACTGCTAATGTTACATAAAACACTAATGTTACACAAAGTTCAAATTACTCCCAAATTAAAATCATATTAATTGAACTTGTTGTGGTGAGTTATGCTACCTAGAGGTAGACGCAGACCCAGAGACAGGAGGAGCATTAAGAATGGTGTTAGGTCAGGTGCAGGTGGCAGGCAGGCTAAAGCTGGAGGTTAACATTGAGCTAAAGAACACCAACTCTTTGGTCTGCCAGCCACTGTTTCAGACGTTTAGCTGCTATTTGAAAAGACTGCTAGTGGTTTCAAAAAAATATTTTTCTTAACATTCGCTATTGTAGGTGGCGAGGCTAATTCACAGACTGTACTTTGACAGCACAGGGTAGAGAAGCTGAATAACAACTGCAGTGCCATGGAGGGGGCAGGTATGGCTGAGAGACACCACATCCTGTCCCTCTGTCACTGGGTTTATCAGACAGTGTGGAAAACTTTAGTTAATGCACTTTTAAACAGGTAACACTTGATCTCAATGCCAGAATCCAGTATTGTGTGTGCTTGGATTGCCTTGTGTTGCATTCTCATGTTGCCTGCTGACCACAGTGCCTCAGAGCTGTAACAGGCTGAATCTCCAGCAACCATGAAGCCTGCAGCAGCAACAAAAGGAACAACAGCAAGCTGATAAAAAGAGAAGCATAGCACAGACACACTCTCTCTCTCTCACTCACACACACACACACACACACACACACACACAGATAAAGTTTAGAAAGACGATGAAAACAATGAGATGCTATTCTCTTTTCAGACCTTTCCCTGCCCTGTGTTCTGGTGTTAATTAACAAAACTGCCTCAGTTTAACAGCAGCATCTCTGCTTTTAAAGGATGATTTTTCATCTTTTACAGGCCATGGAAGGGGCAGCAGTGATATCAGTCCCAGGAACATAATCACCAGCTACCATGTGTCAGTGACTCTATAAAGAGAATAGGTTAGTGCTTGCTGAAAGCACAAGAGGGTCTCAGTGACAGGAGAAGTCAAAGGGGGTTTCACTTCAGATATGTGTCAGTCATTTAAGAAATACAATAAGCTCCAGACATGTTTTTTCTCATCATACTGTAAATTTAATATAGCTGTATATGTCAATATACATCTGAAGGTACTCAGTCAGTTACACCACAGGATTAAGAATCAACAGTGTAAGTGTCCGTGGAGCCTGTGGTGATTGTCTTTATCTTATTGTCAAATAACATTCACGCAGTGTTTCCTGTCTTCCTCCTGTCTGTGGCTGCCAGCCCCAGTCCCACTGGTTCCTGCCCAAGACATATATCTCTGTACAAACAAGCAATTAAAAATATTGTTCAGAAATAGCCTATTGTGTATCGGGCCGGTGTATATTTTTCCACTGTTGCTTGAAACTGTTTCTCAGTTCTATTTACAGTACACTGTATAAACCCTAACACACCTACTGAATGCAGATCCTTACTCATGAAACACAAGCAAAGATTTTTTTAGTGTTTCAGAGCCATTTACAACTGTTATGTTATTAGAGTATTAAAATCAGCTAATTGCTAGGAATCAGTGGAGAGCTTTAAACTGTAGTTCATCACGCCTGCACATGCTAGGGCTGTACACAACTAAGAATTTTGTCAGTCAGCTGGGAATCAGCTGTTCAGTGCAAATTTTTGAATATTTGTTCTTTTTAAAAAATTATATATGATGGAAACATAGTTTTGATCATTTAAAAATGAATAAAAGACAGCTGCATATTACATGAGGCAAGACTTGGATTGTGACTTATGGATTTGTCAGAATAATGAGACAGGCAGCACACTTGTGGTTCTGTTGAAATACTGCTTTTATTTCTCTTTTTCTTCTGAGACATGGTTACAGCCTAGTTTACCAACAAGTCTGAGCTTGTGTCACTGATGAGACCCCTATATATTTGTCCTCCCCAGCCACATAGGGTCAGAATTTTAGGAACACCTCGGAAAAAAATGTAGTCCAGTACAACACCACCTTTAATTATGACCTCAATAATAAACATAATTGAATTTATACGTTTATGACAATTTCACCAAAAACTGAAACATCTTGAGCTTCATAAACACAGATGTTAAGGTGGGAATGTTGCATTGAAGTGCATACAATTATACATGTGTATCTAATTAACCACTGGCACACACAATGTGACCAGTGGTTAATATTAAAATTATGATTAGCGCAGCTTTGAAATCTAAAGAGCAGACTCAATTAAAACATTGTGTACATTGCAGTTGAATACAGCTAAATATACATGTATGAAGTCTGTAACATTCCATTTTGTTAACACTATCAGAGATGTGCTGCAGTGCCATGGTAAATTTTAGGCCTTGGATTGTGGAGGTATCAATATGTTTCACAGTGCTTGGTAGTCCTGTTACTGTGTCCACCCCCCGCATGGTCCAAGGGCAGGCTAAATCTTTATAACAGAATGACAGACTCAAGATATTTAAAACTAATGCCTCAGAGGGAGAGCTGAAGGTGTAAACCTCCTAGAACACACAATGACGGGCAAGGACACAGAAGACCTGCCTTTAGGAAGTTAGTGTTCGCAATTCAGACAGATTGGCTCTAACGTGAAGGTATCAATCCAGGCAAGAGCCACAGAAACCCTTGAGTTATGGCTATGTTTTCAAGGTTCATACTGGCATTGTCCACACCAAGTTATGAGGTTACTGCTGAGAATGCATTGACATAGAGACAAAGAAATCAAAACATGAGGGCAACCTGTTTATCGACCTACCTCCTGTTTAAACTGTTGTCTTACTAAACCTTAAGTTATCATCTGAATGTTGCTTCATGTCCATTTGAACTTTGTGTTGTGATGTCATATGTTGCCTCTGACAGTGTAACTACTAGAGTTTGGCATCAAGATCTGGTTCCAGGTTGAAACGAATTCCAAATTTCCAAGAACCAAGGATTTGACAACACACATGCATTTTGGTTCGGCACTTCAGTTTCTGGCTTTTGTATCTGTCAGTCACACTCATGAGTGAAATGCAGTGAGCATTTTACAGCAACTCAACGTCACATCATTCGTCTGCAAAGCATGTTCTGTTTACATCCTGGACCAAAGCAAATGCTCAAAAGTTTGGATTAGTTTCACTGAAAAGATAAGATCACAGCTTTAAACACAGCTTTAAATCCCAAATATAACCCTCCAAGAATTGTTTGGTACCAACACAGAAAAAGTAAAAATAAAATCAGATATGGAAAAGGTGCCAATTATAAAGGTAGGAACATTTTTGTTCTTGAAATATTTGTTTATTTTTCTCTCCAAAAAAATATTCGCAACTAAGATTTGATAAGCAGAATTGCAGCCGATAGAAATGAAGTGATGCCCAGCCCAAGGGACTACACAGGACAGGTTTCAGCCATTGTTTTTAGTCATCTGACCTACGTGCTTGTGACAGAACACATATTTTAATCAGTGTCTAAACAGGCCCCATTAAAAATGTGACTTGAGGCATATTTTTATTTTTCAAGTCTGTTTACTGCACATAACCACAGTGACTGTATGTGTTGGGTTAAGCAAAGGAAATAATGGTTACAAAATGGGACCATGTGTTAATCACCCTGTTACTCTAATTCCAGCATTGCTATTTTCAGCTTCAGGTCTGTGTGATAATAAAGCCCACTGAGAAACATTTGTGATTTTTGGCTAGCCTGTCTATGTGTTATTTCCTGTTATTCTTTGAAGTGTGACCTGAGCTTTGTAAGGTTGTACAAAGATACCCGTGTGTTGGCCAAAGGATGAAATTCTTGTACAAAAGTGAAGTATCTTTCTAAGTCTCTTTGCTGCTTCTCTTTTTCTGCTGATTAATGTGGCCTCTGAGTCTTTGATGGTGCTATCAGGGTATGCAGAGCGCAGCAGAGGGCCATTTAGCAGAACCACTGTGTGGCTGCCCTAACAGGCAGATCGCAGAGAGGAATGGGAACGTGTGCTGGCTCGTCATAAAACAGACAGTCAGCATCGGAGACCCCTCACTGTGTCTTTAGGTGTAACAGAGGAGTCATTAAGACAATATATCATATTCCAGTGCAGTAATAAGGACACCGGGTCTACTTATTCAGGTTTAGGGCAGTGTGAATGTGCTGGAGCATAGTAAAGGCTGACAAATGTGATTTATCAGTTCATTTCAGTAGGTTGTTTGAAGCCCCTGTGAGAGAAGCAGTAGCTTCACAGGGTAAAATTGGCAATGGGAGGTTAAAATTGGACTTTGTTCATTCAGCTCTTTTCTTCATTGTACTTCTGCTGTGAATGGCTTTACTAGAGAGTGAAGCAAATTACCTTTGAGCCTTCAGATATTTGTTTAATAACTTCAAAGCTCAGGACAAATAACAAGCAACGGTAGAAGCGTCTTTTACCTGCCGGAGTCTTGGATTGTCAACACAGAGCAACAAATTCAAAATCAACTGATGGCTTCTATAGTGTGTGAATGAGGTGACTCTGCGGTTTGGTTTTGTGTTCCCCCATGTGATGGTCTAAATACACGGACAGAGCTCAGAGCTGCTGGGAGACACTTGACACCTCAGTTTGAGGCCTCAGTTTACTTGCAGCCATTGAGAAAAACACCAGCGTTGACAGTAGAGTGTAGCACTGTATCTGTTAGCTGCTTAATTCAGGAAATTAAATTCTTGATATTAATTCTTGTTTATGGCTAAAGCTAAAAATGATTAATCCTCACAAACGTATAATCTGTATTATACAGTGTTTGGCATTTTTATTGGACATTGTAGTCACATGATAATACATGTGCCATTACCATTCATAAAAGACTGCGACATGCAGGTGAGAGCTGTGTTCCAAAAAGAAGAAATGGCTAATTTATTTAAAAATATATTTTTCACTAAATATTCCAACTCAAATAAAGCCAGCATTTACAATCTATAAAGTAAAAAGGAATAGATGTCTATTCTGTTTATTTGTTCATCACTATGTTGTAGCTTTTGTTAGTATGTTTTATTTTTGTAACTACATTAAGTATGCCACCTTTTACATGGCTTGCTGTTTACTTGTCCTGAGGTTTATGTCATATTTTTCATTATAAAGATCATATTGTTGAGATTTATTTTTCAAAAAAATCAAGGGTCTAGGATTAGAAAACATAATACGCTGTACAGACTGAGAAATCCTCAGGCTAAAAACATGGACTTAATTTATTCCTAGTACACCTGGCAGACTCAAAGAAAGGTTTAGGGGGTAATCCAAATATAGGATTCAACATCTGGGGACTTTGACCATCCACAAAAACATTTCATGTGTGCAACCGATCAGAAAAGTCACAGCTGGTTTACCATAGATCAGGAATTTTTTTTCCCTCAAAGTTTCAATAAAATCTTACAATATTAAATGTGCAATTGTTAAATTACCCTAACCAAGTACAGACCTAACCTAACCAAGATTTAGAGAATTATTATTTTAAAAAGCAATAATATCTACAAGTGGATCAGCTGCGGTGGAGCTCAGTCAGTAAGTCAGCTATCTCAACTTCTATTCTCATAAACATTTGTGGTCACCAGATGATGAATTCTAATTATTCTGGGGATATGATCACCGTTTATCTACAACATCAGGCCAAAACATTAAGTTGTACACAAGAAATATCACCAAATGAGTGTGTAAATTGCCATGAAATTGGATGACATGCATTCTTCCTTAAAGATGAACCATTGACATTTTGAGCACCCCATAAGCTTTCCACTAGTGCCGCCCACAGGCCAAACTACACTTAAGAAATCACATAATCTACCATAAATAGAGAGTTGTTCCTTTCTGTAGCTGTGCGCAGGAGGGTCAAGATCAGGGAGGGACAACACGGCTGACCGGTATGACCGATTTACTGCCAAACTGGCAGATGGTTGTTGTGTGTTTTAGTATTCAGCCAGCACTACAAGACACTGTCAGCAGAAACAAATAATGGACAATAAATAACATATTGCTGCTCTTAAATTATTTAACATATAACCACATTTTCAAACCATTAATCAAACTATGACTTTGCACTGCACATGTCTTTTATCTCACATTCACTGTACTGGTACATTATGTAAATCATCAGTTTACTTCACAACAGCCAGAAAAAAATAATAGCAATAAAAAAGGAAGTGATTATTGCATAAAAAGAGAATTCAAACATATCTAAAACACTGCTATTCCTACCTAATGTTTACTGTGATAGAGAGTGCATTATTCCACATCTTTCCTCAGTATTTCTGAACTATTTAAAAAAAATTGGAGTCTGGTCAAAAAGGCAGCTTTTCAAGTTACTTTGAATCTCTCTGGCTCAACAACAAAGGAGGGAGGGGGTCCCACAGCATCCTGTGCACTATTCAGTCTTCTGTGATGACTCCATCTGAGTGTGATGCACAGGACTAAATGAATATGTAGAGCTTCCAGGAGTCATATTGTATGCAAATATCACAATAATTGCACCCAGAGTTATAAACTGATAAACATGGCATTAGCCCTCACTGGGTAAAATGTGCAGAAATTGAGTTGTTCAAATATTTAACAGAAGAGATTTGCATAAAGTATTTAGCAGTCAGTGGAAAGAAAACAAGAATCTAATTGAGTGAATGCATCATGTGGAGAGAGGAAATGCAAAATAACATCCTGCTTCAAGTCTGAAGACTGAACACTAATTGTTATTTTATCTATGTAAAGACTCAGCGTTCACTTTCCTTTTGGTTATCAGGTTTATCTCAGTGTAGTCTCAGTAACATGCAGCAAACACTAGGCCTTATGCAAGGATGTGTTCATATCTTTATCCTAAACCTCTCGGATGTTTTCATTTGACGCTTTTAGGAGTGAACTTCAATACATCTAAATCATTTCTCCTTACTGAGATGTGATCGTTAGCAGAAGCGCCGTGCCCAGGTTGCTGTTGAAGGCCACCTGTTCCACTTCATCTGTGGCTAAGTTTCATTCTTAAAAATGTCACTCAAGAAGAAAATGAAGAATTTCATAAGGTGCCAAGGTATATCTGTAGTGTCAGAAATGAGGTAATAGCTTTCTGGCACAAATTACGTTTTTTTTTAATAGGACAGTCTTAACTAGACAGCACTCAGCCTCTGCCAAGGGCAACTAGGTTTCCCCATAATGCCATAAAAGCAATATTCCCATATTGGCCCTCATATATGATTGCTTAACTATGAAAACCTACTGCTGGCATTTGGACTCATGCTAATATCATTATTAGTTTGAAAGCAATTCAATTCAATTCACTTAGTGTCAGTTCACAAAAACAATCATCTCAGGGCACTTTACATAGTAAGGGCCCAATAAATCCCCCTTCTGCACAAAAACAAAACAAAACATAAATCTGTGACATGACAGAAATTCACTTGTTGGTTTAGGGGTAAAACAAGGACTTCAGTGAGTGGACCATGGGCAAAGTGGTGAAGACGTAACATTTTTACAAGTCTGTGTTCTGCTTGTTCAACACCTGTTTGATAAGCTGCTCATACAGTCTCTGTTACTGGCTGATTGTTGAACTGTGGAGCAGGGGCGATACTAGACATAAAGCTTGACTGGGACACAGGCCTTTATTACTCAGATCACACTTACGGTCCTTTTTTTTAATTGAAACAAAGTAACACAATAACAAAACAGTACCAAACATGGGAGACAAGACAACAGATACATGACATTACAAAAGGATATGTTATATATATAAAGATATGAGTGTTTAACAAGATTGTAGTGTGTGAAGTGTGGGTTTTTCCAACTTATGCAGTCTATGAAATGCAAGAAAGAGAAAAGGAGAATTTGTTGTTTTTTTTTACAATAATGATAATAACAGTACCACTATTAAAATCAGCTTGTTGTATTTTTAGAGGTTGGTGGGAATGTGCGTGGCCTCAGCCCCAGGTATTTGATTCAAGTTGAAATGTGTTAAAAATGGGTTCTATGTGTCATAAAAAGCTGATAAACTAGTCTTGTGAGTAGATGCCATTTTTCTCTAATGTGATGTATTCTATCAGAAGGTTGGTCCAGTGGTTTATATGTAGTGATTTTTTTTTTTATTTCCAATTTTGAAAGATTGTTTTCTTGACAATAGCTAGAGAAATGAGGAGTGGGTTTATATATTTAATTGGTAGGTGGTGAATTTCTATGATATTACTGAGTAAGCAAAGTGATGGAGAAGGAGGGATTCTACAGCCCAAGATGGTGGAGAGTTTCTCTGTCACTGCTATCCAGAGGGAATAAGCTGGTTGGCAGGTCCAAGTAGCATGAAAGTAACTGTTGATGTAATCTAGAGTGCATTGTGAGCAGATGTCTGTCAGTGAAACCTATTTTGAACATTTTACTTTCTGTAATATGGGTCCTATAAATGGTCTTGTATTGTATAAGTTGTAAGTTTACATTGCTGGTCACAGAAAAGATGTTATTACAAATTTCTGTCCAGAAGTTGGAGTTGAGGGGGAGAGTTAAATCATTTTCCCATTTGAGTTTTTTGTATTGGTATTGGTGAATCTGTATTTGATGAGTTTATATAGCCTGGATATTATTTTCTTGGAGGATGTAATTTTCATAATTTCTTCAATTAGCCTGGTGTTGACTCTACGGTGTATCACATTACCGATTGTATATTAAGGATTACTGAGCAAACACAATCCATCCATCCTGCATTGTCTCAGATACAGAGACTGTGCTGAAAGACAAGCCTTTGTGTCCATATTCCTCTGCTTTAGGTCTGCTGCTTCAACCAATCCACATATTGAACTGCAGCACCACGCGGAGCTCACAGGCTGTCTCAGTGAGTGTGGTGCACTGTAGGGCACATGGCTGAGAACAGGAAGCACTGTAAACTGGTAGATTTGAGGTAGAGTTTTCCTTTTGACAGTTGCTATTCAGCCAATGAGTGAGAGAGGAAGATTGGACCAGCGTTTGAAATCATCTTCTACCTTTCTTAGCAGAGGGGTGTAGTTGAGGTTAAAGGTTCTGACAGCCTGGGGGAGATATTTATACCAAGATGTTTGATGTTGCCTGTGCAGAATTGGAGGGAGAAGTCTTGAGCTGCAGAATCCCAGGCATCCCCAGAGAGAGGTAGTATGGTGGATTTATTCCAATTTATTGTGTAGTTTGAGAGCAGATGATTTATTATTATATTTACAGGATCTCTATAATTCTCTACAGCAAACCTTACACATTATTAACACACTTACTTTTCTGTCTGCTGCATGAGTCAAATGTGCTACACACTGTGCTATGTGACCTTCCCTCGCTTAGCCTGCTGTTCCTCTGTCGTACTGCTGCTACCGAAACTGAAACAACTACTGATAAAGGTAAAAATGTACAGATATTAATCTTTATACAAACATTTATTTCAACATACATTAAGAACATTCTCAACATGTTTTTATGGTGTAAAAGTTTGTGTTGATTGTCAAGCAGGCCCAGTCTGATTTGTCAAGTTTAGACGTAGGGCGTAGAGTTCAGACATCCGGAAGGGACTCAGAGTAGAACCGCTGCTCCTTCATATTGAAAGGAGCCAGTAGAGGTGGTTCAGGCATCTTATCAGGATGCTTCCAGGGCACCTCCTTCTGGAGGTCTTCCAGCTGGTGGGAGACACTGGGGCAGACCCAGAACATGCTGGAGAGATTAAATATGGCCTGGGAATGCCTCGGAATCCCTCCAGAGGATCTGGAACACGTCGCCGGAGAGAGGGTTGTCTGAACTACCTTGCTGAACCTGCCGCCCAGCACAACCCAATCACAGATAATGGATGATAATGGATGGATGGATATACTTTTTTGATTGGGTAACTCATCTCCTTTTTACTCCCAGACCACTCAGATGGACAGTGATTGTGGAGAAAAACAAGACGTGCTGAGAGAGAGCTATGTACTATTCAAGGACTGTAATAGAGACAGACCTTGAAGGGTCAGAAGTTTGATGTGTTTCACCCCTCTTTCTGCATGATTAATAGGCTGTTCCTCCAGACTGCAGTGAACTGAGCTTTCAGCAACGAGGAAGAATGACAAAAATGTAGAGAAAGAAACCAAGTGTGTGTTTGCTGTCATGCAGCAGTCTTCCAGTTCCCACCGGGCCTGATTTAATCTGCAAGACTAAAGTCATATATACTGAATGCATTGCACAAGAACAGTCTTCACCACAGTTGGCTGAGCTCGTGCACTCACCTGCACTTTTACACACATACTGTATACAGTAGTGTATGATATGCACACACTTAGACACATATAGAACACAAATATCTATTCCCTCAGACCATGTCAAAGAAATTCACACCTTGATTCTCTTATAAAGCAAGTAATAACAGAACAGTGTCTGGGCTTTCAGGACAGATTGGATTCTGAAGTGAGTCCTTGAAGAGAATGTAGGCTGTGTATTTTTCTCAGCTTACCCACTAACTACTGGATGCTGCACAGACCTTTTGTTCAAACTGAATTTTACAAGCACTAGAAAAAATCCAAGCCCTTATCCTGCAGTTTTCAAATGATCTAGATGCACATAATGTTCATCACACAACAGCAACAACTGGGTCTGAGAACACAAGTGGGAAAAGTTGAACAATCTGGGAGTGTGGGGTTAGAAACTACCATTACACTTACCTGTCTCTCATCAGCTTTATGAAGTCACTTAGTATCGAAGCCTCCAGCCAACGTTCACTGACTGGCAGATTGTTGTCAGAGACGGGCCTAACATGATTAATCTGCATCTGAGCTGAGCCTTCAGGTCCCACGTCTCCATGGTTCTTCCTTTTTAAACCAATATGTTTGACAGAGTTTTTGCCATTATTGCCTCTTCTCCGTAATGGTTTCCTGGTCAGTGTTAGTCTTTATGTTTACTGCGTTCATGTTGGGCCTCAGGTTCTGGTCAGTTGCTCAGTTTCCAGTTTAATTTTTTCTCTGTTTAAGTTAAGGAATTGCATTTTCTACTTACTGTACCTACCAGCTTGTTTAAGAGGAGTGTGTTTCACCTTGTGTCTACTTTTTGGATTTAGCTCTCCGATTTTTTATTCATAGCTGTTTGTATTTTGGACACTTTTTGAAGCTTGCCTGTGGGAGAAAATCATTTAGATTTAGCTATAACATTCTGGTTTCAAGTGCATTGCCTGATGCATACTTTATGTTCAGCGTCTAGCTTTTGATTATTCTGTCTGAGTGCCTGCCATACTGTTCAGATCATGTCTTAGTACAACTGCCACCTCTTTCCTCTCCCTCTGGCTTTGTCTCTATTCCTACAAGTTAGGGAGCATGGATTAAAAAAGGCAAGAAGCTTTTCTGATTCGGTTTCATCAGTTTTAATGCATCAAAAAATGTATTATTCAAAATCAGTGAAATATTTATTTCATTGGAAAGTGTAGGTACTGAGTAACAAGGCACAGTAGATGTAAGTAGAGACTTGCTCACACCTTTGCGCTGACTACCTGAACAATTTGAGTTAGTTTTTCTCAGCGTTATGTGTTCAGAATATTATGGCGTCCTGTGCCAGACATTAAGAAACTGCCTGCGTAGGAAGTTCAACAGATTTTCTATGTTCTTCAATCAGACTCTTAATGCTCTGTCCTCTTTGTTCATATACAACCTTCTTCTCATAATAATACTATAATAATAGTACTGTAGGTGGTTCATCTGAATATGATAACTTTATTCTCAGTAGTATAAGAATATGGTATAAACCTTAGTATAAGGTTTCTAATTCAAAGAGCTTGTTGACCTTAATGAATGTGGATGCCCGGATGGGGCTACTGGTGTCCTGTGACCGCTGTTTCTCCTGGGCTATGCTCATATACAGAGTGTATATGGTGCTGCTGTTTGAATAGATTGTCTGTATGAATTTTAATCAACATGTGAGGACATTACATGGCATTATTGCCATAGGGACAAGCTGCGACCACTGAGCTGTTATTGCTAAGCTCCGCACTACCATAAAGGCTCATTTTATCCCCTTCATTTGTTCTAATTGAATTTCATGCAAAATTATAATACACTGCACAAACACTCATTTCTTCACTTGCTGTTACTTGCACACACAATGAGGCATGCATTAGCACACTAATGCTGTCTACTGTAGTTATTAATTAGCAGGACATGGCAGTGAAATGAGCTGCTAATCTGTTCCCATTGACTGAGCTGAGAAAGCAAATTAAGCAGCTAATGAGCATCGTGACATCATTCAAAGGACTGCGATCAATCTCCACAGTACAACAGCAGTCAGCGCACTGCCCACACACACACACACACACACACACACATTCCAGAGTGGCAAAAACAGAGGTGAAATAACTCATGACATAAAGGGGAGGTAGGTGAACCTGTTGACAGCCCATGTGCCTGTTTTGTCCAAGATTTATGTTTAATTTTAGCATCCCCTGGAGTTTCTGGTAGCCTCCCAGTCTTGGGGAATAGTCATAAGGCTAGCTTTATTCTGCATTTTGTTATTGTCAACAAAACTAGCAATGTTTTAGCCTGTCTCCTGGTGCTGTGTGACTTCCCCACTCTGCCTATGGCTGTTTGTTCCTTCTGAACGTGTGATCCCATGAAAAGACTAAAACCAAAGATGTGTTTGCTCAAATTTAGAGCAATATTAGCACAAGGGGCTGCATTGTTTAAGGTACAGTACTGATGAGCCAATCAAATAACAGATCAATATGTTTAGAGGCTTTTAACTACACAAATGTTTGTAATACTAACAGACAAGATGTTACAACTCTGGAGAGTTATCATGGTGGCAAGAATTTCATGTTTTGTTGCAACAATTGCAACATAAACTACAAAAATACTGAATCCACACTGCAGGGTAATATAACAGTAATGTGTGCATTTGATTTTCCAGGTGACCTTACATTGCATTGCAGGAGAAGCTGATCCAAGCTGAACCTTTTGCCAGACTCCTCTGTGTTGTTTTGTCGGAGCCCCCACTGTTCCAGTCGACTGGTCTCACTCAAACAAATGGGAGGGCCACTTTTTTCACGCAGGGCTAAAGTCTGAATATGTCCTTGGACTGTCGCTCAATATTCTCTGACCTCCCACTTACAGTAGTTTTCGCTGAAACAGTACATTTGTTGGGGTCTATTTTCAATGCTTCTGTATGCCTCCTACTCAGTTATTAAATTAAACTGAATATTGGTCATGCCTGCTCTGCATTGTGAGAGAAACGCTTTAGAAATCTATAGAGTGGTATATAAAACGGTCCTTGTTTAAAAGCAGACTTTGATGTATAGTCAGTCAGTAGAAGAAAGCACCGAGGCCTGACAGTCTCTTAATGAAAGTCGACAGACTTTGGTTCAGTCATTGCAGCTCGGAGCAAGAACAGTTCTTTCACACATGAGAGGCTCTCTTATTTTATGTATTGAACTCCTGAACGCAGACAGACTGGTATACCCTCATGCACAAGTTCAATTCATTTCAGTTCATTTTTATTTGTATAGTGCCAAATCACAACAACAGTCATCTCAGGACACTTTACAAAGTAAGGTCTAGAGTCCAGACCTTACTATTATTGTTATTATTGTTATTATTATAGAGAAAACCCAACAAATCCCCCTTGAGCAGCACTTGGTGGTAGCGGGGAGGAAAAACTCTTTAACGGAAGAAACCTCCAACAGACCCCGGCTCTTGGTGGGCGGCCTTCTGCCTCGACCAGTTGGGGTGAGTAGATAGAGGAGAGAAAAGAAGAAAAGCAACAACACACAACAAACAATCAAACACTGGTCAGGTTGATGTGGCCGGTGACTGCTCATCAGAGACGTACAGCTCCAGAGCCAGGGCAACCTGCAGAAAGGTACAGGGAGAGAACGAGGACGCCCTACAGCAGAAAGGAGACACAAGGTTAATGGCATGTAATGGTGGCATATAAAAATAAAATGGTGAGGGAAGGTGAGAAGAGGACAACTTCAGGGGACAACTGTAATTCTGGGCCTATAACTAAGGGATGGCACACCAAACCAAACTTATCCTAGAATGCATGTCCAGGCACTTGACAAAAACACCACACAAACTACAGCCAATGGCTAACTAGCATGTATGTTCTGTGTGACAGAAATAGCTTCCCCTACCAGCAGGTGGTGGCATCAGTATTCACCATACAGAAAGGGGAAGAAGAAGAGCTAGACTGTGGACCAAATGGCTGAGAAATGAAACCAATGCACAAATGCCAAAATCTTAATCAAAAAACAACAACAAAATATCAGATTTTACTGTATGGACACTAAATTTTAGAATCTCGACAGCAACTCTCAGTAGCTGTGATTATCTTGAAAAAGTTCTTTTGCATATTTGAAGCGACATAAAGAAGACGAAGACATAAATATACATGTAAATGAAATTTTGGCTTGGGTCTCAAAGGGGTAATGCAGGACAGTAGCTTAAATATCTATGATGTCTGGTGGAAAAACTTAATTAGGTACTGTCCTAATTAGGTAAGTACAGTACACATCATTAGTCCTTTATCTGTTTGTCATATCTCACTCAGCCATACAAAAACATTAGTTTGACAATGTACTTGTCATCATTACTGTAAACTTTTGGGATTTTTTAAAATGAAACTATTAACCCAATACATAAAGCATTGCCAATTTTCTCAGTGCACAAGGATGTGTAAGGTCAGGAAATAGGATAATTGGTTGCAACAAAATATCTACATATATACTGTAAAAGACTATAGCCTCTCTCTTTTTCACACACACACACACACACCTCACCTTACGTGACAGAACTGGGGCAAAAGCCAGGGTGCTGGGATTTACCCCAGATAGAGACTCATTCACACATACATATCTACTCATTTACACTTCCAGAAACTAGGTGTTGTCTAACTAATTGGGGGGACTTATTTAAAAACTCACTGCACAAAAACATGCGTACACACAAACACATATGGGGGAATTCATTACATCAGTGCAAAGCACAGCTGACAGTGCTTCACCTTACATGCACGAAAAATCAAGACGTTTTAGAAGAAGCCAGTTTAGGTCTGATGGATTCTTTTTCTGCTGTGTGTGTGAGTGCATGACTGTGCAGCAAACCAAACACACTTCTTATAAAGTTTGAAAACAGTTGGCCTTTGGGGTCTTTATTGGAAGAAATGGTCAAACAGAAAAGAAGGGATACTAAAAACAGGAGTTCACAGTATCGGGCTTGCTGTGTTTCAGATATCACCATATTCTTGACATTTTCATGGAAAATTCTATAAAGAAACATATAAATATAGGCCTATAATAAAGATTTGCGAATCCTTTTTCTTCTGGCTATCCGCACGGCATCTGCTCCATTCATTTGAAAAATAGCAGAGGAGTTTCTAATGTGCACATGCAGCTACAGGAACATGTGCCTAGTGAAACTCAAGGTCATTTACATGTACATGGATGGTGTTAGGTGATGGAACACATCCAGGTCTTGGGTGGACATGAACGGTAATAGTGATGCTTCTTTAAAACACCAGATTGTTGATGAACACTATGGACATAAAAACATAAGGAGAGAAGTCGACTATGAGTCCCAAGGTGCATTTCAGTAAGAAACCTTCGAATCTCAACACTTTGTATGTGATTTGCACATCTGGCTATCTTCTCTTCCATAGCAACAGGAGCTAACTGTCATGGGTATTGTAGTACTTGGAGCCATCTGCCACACTAAACTGAAACAAAGTTTGTTTTGTTTTGGTTTGTCCTCAATTTTTTGCCACATATCCAGGTCTGGATCTCAGGGGCATATGGTAGCCCATATGGCCCCTGGCCAGATGTGTAGTTTCGTTCCTTCAGCAGTCTGGGTTTGCTCTGGGGTCTTGCCAGGGTCAGCACACCAATTCCACCATCTACTTTCAGACCCCTACACCTGTCTTTGCATGAAGTAGTAGTAGTTCTGTGACTTTGGGTCAGTGGGACTCTGGTCTCCATATTCCCACACCTGGGACCAATTTGCATCCAAAAACCCAACCGGATACTTTTGCCCCCTCACCACGACACAGCAAACAACCACTTCTCCACAACAAAGTAGTGATTCCCAGAGGAGGAACAGCCAGGGTAATAATATAAACCTGTAATAATTTTAAATGATGCAGGTTTTTATCTTATGAAACTACTGTATCTTATCTTTTCTATCTTATAAGTTATGTAACTCTGTGACCTGGGAAGAAACCCATAGAAATTGGCTATTTGTGAAATAAAAACCTGTTTCAGTTTTTGGTCTGTCTAGCATCAGATGTCAAACAGAATCAAAACCAGAATTGTCTTTAATTGCAGAGTATGTTTGAACACATTTGACGTGTTCCACCACCTAACACCATCCATGTACGTGTAAATGACCTCGGGTTTCACTAGGTGCCATGTTCCTGTAGCTGAATGAGCACATTAGAATTAGCTGAACCAGACAGTGATGGATGAGCATTGGTGGGTCTGTCCACTGCTTTGGCCCAGAAGGAAGTATCTACTATTTGATGGATTGCTGTGAAATCTTGTACAGACCTTGATGGTCTACTGAAGAACTGAGGTGAGAATTTATGGCTTTTGTGAAATGTTTTGACAGCTGTTGGAAGGACTGCCATGAAATTTTATACAGATATCCACAGAACCCAGACGTGGTATATAAACAGTTTTGTGGCTTTATAGAAGTTCATTCTGACCTTGGGGCCACAGTCTGTAGCACAGGTTGTTTCTTCTCACACTAGGTTAATAAAAGCAAAGTTTGTGGCGGTATCACCAAAATAATGAGGTACAAAGGCCTAAAAAGCTCCAGAGAGCCTCACTGAGTTTATAATTAGATTAATTTTAACATAGAAGTACCAATTAGTGCAGCTTTATGTCACAGAACCAGGTTTACACAAGTGTTTCTTTCATGTTCTGTATCATTCAAAAAGTTAGAGCTATAAGGCAGTGAGCAACAGTTTCCCTGTCCTTTCAGTAGGACACTTTCCATCTCCAGATGAAATATAAAAGTGATGGAGGCAAACTGTCCATAGAAAAGATGGATAACATGCCACAGTAGCACTATAAAGAAACTGCTTTAGAATAGAATATGTCAGCTGCTCCACTTTGCTTCCCAGTGCTGCATGGATGTGCGGACATACGTCTTTCTGCATGGAGAGCTATTGGATTAAAGAATGGCTGTTTAAGCAGGTTAAATCTAAAGAAAGTGGGTCAAAGAAGCAAGGCTGAAAACTCTTTCCGATTTGGACTGAAGGAGGGGGCTGCAATACAGAGATTATAACAGCTGTGCATTAAATATAAGGAAAAACCTCCACTATAACTGATTTACCTACCATTAACATGAAAGAATATTTTCAGGTAAAGATAATAAAGGCTTACTTTGGATGCTGAAACCACCAAGGTTCCATTCACCAGTCTGGAAAGTTTTATTGGGCAACAGTCATGTATTAAATTTGGACTTTTTTATTAGAAATATGAGCCCCTTCATATTCAGCACAGGAGGAAGGGAGTTTATTACCTTACTCCAAATATAGTTGTCACTCTACCTTGACAGACTGACATGCAAAAAAGAGCACAGCAAAATAAAACCTATTCCATAAAACAAAAACACGTGAATTAAAAATTGACTTTAATTTTTACCATTTGTGCCTATATAACTTTAATGAGCACTTCTATTGTTTTTCAAAAGAGACAAGGATCATGCCTGTAATCAGAAGCAAAGCAACAGCTTTAGTTTAGATTTGCTTTAGAAATGAAGAATTTCAGTAATAATGAGTTGCAGTGTTCTTGCTAGTTTCTGTCCTGAGCCTTTGACAGCAGGCACAGGGACACAGCTGACAGTACTCACTAGAGGGCACTGTGTCATACTCACAGCAGTTACTGAACTTGAAGATGTCAATCATTTAATTTTCCTCACCCTTGGTTTTAAATTGGCCCATTTAGAGCAGTTGCTCTCTGTTGTTCACTCATGCCATAGTATTGACCAAGGCTGGATTACTGACTGCATTTAGTGGGCTACTGCCCTGGAGCCCTAGACCCTTGGGGGCCCCAAAGG
Source organism: Monopterus albus (assembly GCF_001952655.1). Lineage (NCBI taxonomy): Eukaryota > Metazoa > Chordata > Actinopteri > Synbranchiformes > Synbranchidae > Monopterus > Monopterus albus. The sequence goes on from NW_018128128.1 coordinate 82,217, forward strand.
GCCCAGACCCAGAGTGTGGTAATTTCATTAACTGAACATTAATGTAGGCTGAACAAACTGATGTAATTTTTCTTTTATATTTTTCTGTGTAATTGCACACAGAGTTCTCTTGCACAAGAGATCTTGACCTCAAACAGACTCCCTGATGTGGGGGTGTGACGATACACTTAGCTCACGAGACGAGGCGATACTGGGTTTATTTGGTTTTGGGTTCACAAGAATTAGGTGATTTTTTTTTTAACACTATTTTAAAAAAACTTCAATGACAAACTATATGACAGCAAAACTAATCTTTTATTTGAATGTCACAAAATGCAAAACAGTGCAGCTGCATTTGGAGATGTTTTAACTGATCCCGTTTTTAATGTCACTTCAGTTCTACTTTGAGTATGAATTATCATATGCAGTAGAAAACAACAATATGCAGCGCTGTAAAAGGTTTTGCCACAAACTCAGACGACTGTATGATTTCACATGAATCTCTTCAGACCTTAGAACTGTACATGAGCTTCTAATTGAAGCTTTGGGTGACGTTCTATGATATTTTCACCCTCACCTCACTGGACGGTGACATCATTGGGCAAAGCGACAGTGGTGCAGTGGGTAGAGCAGTCGTCTCCCTTCCGGAAAGTTGAAGGTTTGAATCTCTGTGCCTCCAGTCCACGTGCTGAAGTGTCCTTGGGCAAGACACTGAACCCCCTGTTGCCCCCAATGGTTAAGAACCATCGGTTGAGGTGGCGCCGCAGATGGCTGCCTCGGTTCTGTACCGGAAACAAATTCCTTGTGTGTAACATACTTGGCCAATAAAGGTGATTATCCTTATCCAAAGGTGCTGCACTGACCAATCATGTACGGGGTGGACACCCAAGGGAGGAAGGCTCCTTGTTAACATGAGCATTCATTGTTATTCACTGTTGAATTTGGGCCACAGTTAATGCACCATAAAGACACAGCATGCCCTTTCATTGGTACTGGATGTTAAACAGTTTTATCTATCAGTGCTGACACACTGGTGGTACAGTTGGTGCTAAGGTAGAGTAGGCTACGATAACAGCATGGCTAACCAAAACACAACAGAAACTCATGGACTGGAAACGTGGATGAAGCCACTCATGTCAACTCATCACATAAGCAAAACAAACGATGAGAATTTTTGCTCCTCAGGCATGGAGCTGTTCGTCCCTTTCGCTCCACCACTCAAACCAGCACCTGGCCGCTTTGCTCATTATCGCTCAGCACTCAACTCACATTGCCTCCCGCTCCACTCAAATCACACCCACTCACTCCAAATTTCACTTTTAGCTTAAACCATAGCATTATATCCCAAAGAACTAAAGAACATCTACTTTTTCCCAAATAAAAATAATTTATTTCAAATTACAGTTAGACCTATGTTAACAGGAATATAACACAAAAAGTCATATGTAAAATTCAATGACCCAGTGGACCTAATTAAATAAAAATATACAGTACACCTATGTGATCTTTCAGTTTCCTTTTTAAAATACTCTAGGAATTCCATAATTGAGCTTACAATGGCAGATTTTTGACTGAAAAGTGTCAGATGACTGTGTAAGACCCAAACACATTCTGGGTCAGGCTTGGCCATGCTTCAGGCTCCTGGTGTGAGCACTACTGGAGTGAAATTGGAGCGGGACATAGGGCGTCGTGCCCTCCTTTTTAAAAAACCTCTCTGTGCTCTTATGTTGAGAGAAATATGTCACGTTTTAATATTGTGAGATCTTGTAGCACCAGATCTCGTTACACCCCCATTATTTATGTTTACCTCTACAACATTTAGAACTTTTTGAACACAATATAGACCAAATTAGTTCAGGAAGACAATCAGCAGATGGACTGCTGATGAAAGGAATGGTTAGTTTCAGCTCCGATACCTTTAATAATTTGGTTCATGTTATGCTTATATAGTCATATGTTAAAAATCAATCTGGATGTATTTAAAATATAAAGTGTGTTTTGGTTTAGTGGAGGATCTTGTTAGGGGCCAACATCCCATGCTTTCTTCATGGCTCCTGAGCAGGTTTATTCCAGCTGCATGGGAACTTAATTATAAATGATAATTTGTAAACTAGTACAATTAAAAATATATTGCATATTGGTGCAGATGTTTGCCATTTTTATGCTTGCTCCTCATAATAATAACATGTTGGTTTCCCATTTCTTTCGCTGACTGTTTCCTCGTGGCTGGACTGTAATTTACATCCTACACTGAAGCTTCAGGGACCACTGCCCTTGTTTATTAAGAGTTCCCCTTGACATGAAAGTCTACATTGCACATGTCACATATTAACAGTGTACACTGATTAAAAGGCACGTCAGCACTGTGGATTTATCCAGTGAGCCAGCAGACCACACACCCCTGCATAGTCTGAAGTGTAGTTACCACTGCTGCTGATGCAGACTCATCACTAAGAGGAAGAAGCCTCTCAGTGGGGGATAAAACAGGATAATGGATCCTCTCAAAATGGCCATGGCTGCTTTATTTGCAAAGCACTGTGGTCTGGATGTGTTACAACATCCTCTTAAGACTGGCCATTTCCAGATGGAGCCATTTGTCAGTGTCAGGGTTTATTCCACACAGTGTGTGTACTCCTGGAATTCACTGCTCCGCCGGCACAACAGCTTTTTAAAGTCAAAGTGACACAATGATTGCTTGAAGGCAGCAGCTCAGTTTTTAGAATTTAAACAAGAGCTTTCAAACAAATGTCTGTAATCCCAGACATGTTCCAGGGCCCTGTTTTGCTCTGTAGGATTAAGGTGTTTGTCTGTTTTCACTTGCAGCTGATGGACCAACAGCCTGCCCAGTGTCCCAGGTTACAGCGCCTCAGTGACTGTGTAACAGGTCTGGACACAGGACAGATGGATGGTGCATGGAACAAAGCTGTAAAAATGCAAGCACATATGACAGTGAACAAACATTATAAACTATGAATATGTATATGCATATGAGAGCCTCTAAAAATATTTTTATTAATAGTCATTCATCCTGTTTTAATGTCCAGTACATTGCATAAAAACATCATCTTTAGTGCCATAATTTGAAAGATGTGTTGCACATGTGGCCACTTTTCAGAAATGACAAACATGCAGGAGATGTGACAGTGGAAACCTGGGTGATGGTTTTCCTTTGTCACATCAAATCCCACTCTTATTTTAGTTTTTTTTTTAACTTTATTTAAACAGAAAATTTGCACTGAGGTAAATGACCTGTTTTACATGTGAGGCCTGTGTACACAGCAATCAATGAGTAAAGCACAATTTAGGAAATATTCATGAACTCCCAACATAAAAATAAAAGTGTCAAAAAACATCTAGGACTCTACTTTTTTGCCAAGACAAAGTTGTTGTAGATGCAAACAGTCTTTATGAAGTTTTACTTATGCATTCTTTTTTTTTCTCTGCACATTGGTGTGTTTGGTTTTTTCCTGCTGTGAATGACTGCACTTACACTGAGGTGGGAGGAGAGATGCAGCTGAGGCTGCATTTATGCTGATTAGTAAGGCAGTGCAATTTTGGTGATCATTTACAAACAACGTATTCCACCCAGCAACACCTTGCTGAGCACAGCATCAGCCAGTGGTGATCACCAAAACATTGTTGGACATGCCAGTATGCACCTTTACCACTGCAGCTATTTCAGGAAAATAGAGTCCCTACTCTTTCACCTGCCAGTCACTTACATAAGACACACAATTAGGGGCACAAATGTTTAACTTGCTGTCTGTTGCCCATAGCGTGAAATATGAAATGAATATGACAGTTTTGTTTATCAACCAGTTACCAGTCCTCAGTAGACACACAAACACACTCCAATGTACAGACACTTAGAGGGGGAGAGTGATTTGTTCTCTAAGGACCTGAGGTCATATTCTGTCAGCACCGGTGACCGATGTTTCACAAGAGTGTAGGCCCACATGCCACATAAAGAGGCGCATATTAATAGCAGCATTACCAAGAAGTACAGTACAGTGATTTCAAAGCGTTTTAATATTACGTTACACAAAGTAGGACTTATAGATAAACTGATCGGTAATAAATCAGTTAGTACAAAGAAATGTTAGAGTTCACCCATATACCTGGTACGTGAAAAACAGCGGTGTGTTACCAGGGTAGCACCTTGTATTTTTTTTGTCTTTGCAAAACAAATCATTAAGGGGTACTGTTGGCTGATAGGGGTTACTCTACATGCTCAGTCACATGCAACAAAATCCATGCAGGTATCCATCCAGGTATTTCTAAGCAGAACAAGAAGTATTTGTGTGTAGACCAGTGACAAACATGGCTCAAATGAATACATCCCTCTTACAGATATTGAAATTTGTGTGTCTTACTGGAAGATTGGTGACATAGTGACTACATATACTCATGGCTGATATTGTAGTACACTTTACATATGGTACTTTCACATAAAACAAAAAGTCACCATCCACAAATTTACTTGACTTTGACATTCTCCAAGTGGTATTGCTACTTTTGCTCAAATGAAGGATCGGAATGCTTTTTTCATGCCTAAATTAAAAGGAGGTGAAATTAGTGTTATTGTTCTACAGTAGGAATTGATCCGTGATTCTTGCTTTAGAATTCCTACCATCAGCGCCACCTGGTGTGCAGCACCTTTGTGCTTCCTGCTGTATCTTGTGTGTGTGTGTGTGTGTGTGGCGGGGGGTGTCTTTGCTTGACAGTGCTTATATCTCTGGCAGCACAAATTCAATTTTCTGACCTTAGTGGAAGAGTTTGCTTTTGAACTCTGTGACCCACAGTTCAACCCTGCACTTTACACCAAATACCCTTTTCCTTTGTCCATTTTCTTCAGGCCACCTGCACTTTATACACACACACACAAACACATACACAAGTACAAGTACATTTTATAAGAAATCCATGGAGGGCACAGATGGCCCCTCCATTCATCCAGCTGAAGTTAGTAACTTGCATTCTCTCCTTTATCCCCACTCATAACATGCCAGGAACCGTTTGCTGAGCCTGTCAGAACCTTTTCCAGAAAGGATGTTAAGTCCACAGAGCTGGGTCACCGTCCAAGAATCATTTTATACTAAGTATAATGCAGAATTAGAATGATTTAATGGCAAGTTTCCCTGACATAACACTGCCAAACTAATTTCATGCTTACTTAAGATGAAGTAAATTAAATGTAGCCTCCAGAGTTCTCAGCTGTCCGTTGTGGGTGTTGTGTTTTCCTGCCACTAAGGTGTGACCTTCCCTTGTGAGTCAGTCAGTCAATATTATGCTTTGTTTCACTTGTAGGAGCTGAACCACCAAGCTCAAAGAGAATAGAAACCGTATGTCTGTGGTTTCTAAGACTGTGGCTTACAGCAGCAGCACTTTTGGTTCTCCCACATCACAGGAAGCCAGCGTCTGGCCACCGAGCATTGATCACTGTTGTTCCACATTGACTGGTTTTAACCTTTCTTGTCCCTTCACACTGGCCTCCTGCTGCTGAAACAAGGTGTAAACAGAAAGGAAAATTATCATCATATTATCAGTGTCACCAAATTTTCTTTTGCGGAGAAAATGTCTAGGTGTGCAATCAACCAATGCAAAAGCTATTACCTTTGAGAAATACTTGACCAGTAGAGAACATATTCAGAACTTGCAGAAATGGAAATGTGCATCATCAGCTGTTTACTTAATCAGAGCCTTCAAAGCCTCCTGCTGAGGTGCAAAATACATTCATATCTCACAAATCTGCTTTGCTAAATCCACTTTGGAGGAAATGGATTTGCTGCCTGAATTGTGCCCAATGGCAAGTTTTTTTCCAGTTCATGAAGTCTGACATTGTAACTATATATCAAAGAGAATTCTTAGGTGTTAAATGTTTTGGGTTTTTTAGGCAGTTTTTTCCAGACATTGTTTGTGGGTAAAAGGTCTGTGCCAGACTGCATGAGCCCCATCAATCTCTACCAGCCAATTGCTGTATGTGTGTAAGGTGAGGGCTGCAGTGGAGGTCAGCCTCAGGAAAATTGCTAAAGATTCTAGGCACCTTGAGAAAAACTGACTTGAGTCACACAAACTATTAATATCTTTAAGCTGTTCTCAGGGCCTCCATTCCGCTTTTGGTCTACTTCATTTTCTGTGCCAGAACTGATCAGTATTACACTGTGTCTTCATTTAACATTTCATCATTTTCTGTTTCTGTGCACAGTAAGTTTCACCCATGCATTGATGTGGCACATGTCACATACAAAATGTTCCAAAGTTATGGCCATATTTGACATAACCTGTATCTGTCCTACATACATGAGATCTGGACCCCCAACTCGAGCCCCTTAACATCCCTCAGGGCTCTAAAGCTCAACCCTTGTACCAACACATGCATTTAAGGCTGGATTCACACAGACATTTGCCCTGCATGTAAAAAAAAAAAAAAAAAAAAAAAAAAAAAAAAAAAAGAAACACAGGGCAAATGTGAATCCAGCCAACAGGATCATTGCATTAGTCCTTATGAACATGATCTTCTAGCTGTGTGTACTGTTGCTATACTACACTATGACTCAGTGGACAGCTACTGTAGCATGCCCAAGGCTCATTCAAGCAGCGGGAGGTGATGCACACTAATGTACGAAGAAGACATTGGTGCATAAACGAAGCTTGACACTTGGTTCGGGTGCAGCTCCTGGGGGGTGCTGGAATATTCTGTGGAGGCTGAACATGTACAAAAGAGTGGAGGTTTGTTGCTCCTGCCTCATGCGTGAGGTGAGGCAATTGACAATGTCTATTATTCATGCAATAGCTGGAGGTTTCTGAAAATATTATATTCAAATTCAAATTTATTTATATAGCGCTAAATCACAACAAAAGTAATCTCAGGACACTTTACAAAGTAAAGACCTTACTATTAGCACTATTATTATAGAGGGAAACCCAACAAATTCCCCCTGAACAGCACTTGGCGACAGTGGGGAGGAAAAACTGTTCTGTATTTGATGATGACATTCTGACTGCAGCATCTCCACTAGTATACTGGGCCGAAGCTTCTGACTACAAATATTCTGTGCAAACACAAAAAGATTCAGTGTTAAATCAGAAGTGTATTCTTGTTAAGACAGAAAAGCATTTTTAAATGATTTTAAACTATGGAAAATCACTTTTAAAAAAGCACAGAGATAACAGACATGAAATTGAAATAAATTAAATGTTGTGAGTTCTTAGAGTTCATTTAGAGTGATTTTTATATTATTATTCACATAAAGTTTTAAGATTCACAAGAGACACAACCATCCTAGAATGTTTAGAATGGGCCACGTTCACACAGTATTTGATGTGTTTTAAAATTCAATAATTGTCTTGCACCCTTTATATGGTGACACTTTTTATTAGGGCTATACCTTTTACCAGTATTGTGAATCTAAGGACATAGCCCCCCCCATCACAAAATAGTCTTTTGTATTGCCTTTTTGTTAGTGTCCAGATGCAGTGTGTTGTTAAGAAGTGTTGCTGAACTACCCGCTTACAGTCTTTGTGCAAAGGAAACTGCTTGTTCAGAATGTTCCATTAAAATAAATGTGAGTCAGAAGCCAATGTTTACTCTTGGGCAGACTTTCCTAGAAGTTTATTGCAGGTCCACACTCTTTTTGTCGGGAGTTGAAGGCTGCATGCTCCCTGTCTGGCCTCAGATTCAAATCAGAGAAGCAGAGAGAAGTTCATTTGATTCCTCTCTTCCCTCTGTTTTTGCCTCCATCTGTCTCCCCCTTTCTGGGCTGACTGCTGGGACAAACCCATCCATGCCTGGCTGGTCCTCTCTCTCTCAGCAGCTCAGTGTTGAATAAAACATGTGCACCACATGCTGTGGCTCTTCGCTACTTGCAAATCACAGCCACCTTGCCTCTTTTGCACCTCTCACATCCCTCTCTTCCCTCATGCTCTTCACTCTCCTCCCCTTTATCTCAGCAGATGCATTTCAGTTCATCCCCTCTCTCCCCTCTTTCCTTCTGCCCCTCCTTCCTTTCAGCATTCTTCCCTCCTTTTTCGTTCTTCTTTTCCCACTTCTCCTACCTACCATCTCTTTTCCAATAGCGCTCGTCCTCCCAGGTGATCGCCGTTGAACCGAGCTCTTCCCCATCTCGTACCAGAGCCGTGAGTGGTTGACTACACTGAACACACTCCCAAAGCTCTCCAGGCAACACCACCCTCCCTCTAGTCTGTACAGTGGAGGCAGAAGAAGAAGTGTGAAGTGTGCAAGACCACACTATTGTCTTTGCTGCTACCCACCACATTAGCACACAGAGACAGAGGATGGGCTTTCATGAAGACAGAAGGCAAGAGAAGAGGAGGGACTGTACAGGAAAGGTAGAATAAAAAGGAGAGGACAGGTAAGCTGCCCCAAAGCGTTTTCTGTCACACCTTGGACGATGACACCCACGGGGCACGGCACGCTTGTGACAGTAGCGCTCCTCCAGATGGTAGTTAGTTTGATGCCAGCCCCTCCATCCCTGTTTTAGCAGCACATGGAGCTCTGTCTCTTTTGGGAATACACAAATGGACGATTCCAGCAATATTCGCAGCCTGAGTCCAGAGCAAGGTAAGATAAGCAAGTGGTCCAGGATTCACACTTCACTTGCATGTGGCTTTGAAGAAGTAGGCCAGCTCAGGAAGAGGAGCTTTCTGTGCCCATCAGGGGTGAAAGAGGAGGGGTGATGGGAGAATAGCATCTACTCAGCTCAGCCTCCCTTACCCAGCTCTCATAAAAATAATTTTATCTCAGTTTGACTTCAGCTCTGTCTTCTCTTTCTGTTCACTCCATCACAGCTTTTGTGCGCCACTGCTTTTGGCTTTAACACTCACTACACATGCTCAAATGAATATTTTGCAATGAATATGAAATGTGCAGCTGGTTTATGTGTCGACTAAAGCTTGTAGTTTGTGCTGGATGTCAGTCTTTAAATTAAACATCCCTTTATTTTCCCTTCATGGGGCTGAAGCAGTTTTATTTTTTTCAGTCACCAACCCAGCCGTGTTTTAAAGGTAGTGCACTAACTAGCACCCACCAAAGAGCCGTTCGCCAAAGTCCCATCTCGGCTTTGTCAGCCTCAGAGATGGAATCAGAGAGAGGAGGAGCAGAGACAGCGAGAACGGAGAGAAAATTAAAGGAAAAGCAGGCAAAATGAAGTCATCTATCTTTGACAATTTCCCATCAGGGCTTAGCAACTCCCCCCACTTCACTCCCATTCTTGCCAGCATTCCCCAAGCCCCAGTAACCATAGAGCAAGTCATTAGTGTTGGATCAACTCGGCTCACAGGAGCAGAGCAGCCGGAGGAGCAGCGCCGAGCGCGATAATCAGGCTCTCACAAAGCCATACAGTACAGCGGAGCTCTAATGCATACGCTGCCAGTCCTTGCTGGAGTGTGCAGGCTTGTAGCAGTGTCAGCTACTTTAATGTAGTTATATACCTCTCAAAGGTACTCTGCTGCAGTTTTCCCACACTGGCTGGGTCCATCATTATGATGACAGATAGGGTGTATCATGATTAATTACAATTTGGTCAGTGGATCAATACTTGCAGTTAAGGCTTTCTTTGGGAGTTTTTTTGTTTGTTTGCTTTTCAACCTTTTATACTACTGTCCCGTTTTGTTGCATGGGACTCAATTACAAAACCATGCACAAGGGATTCACAGGAAATTATGCATGCGAGTACTGGACAAGATGCAAAACCACAGAAACTGGTGCATATGGGCATTTCACTTAATGTAGAACAACACAGCTGATCATTTACCATGTTGACCTTCTTTAGTCTTCTTTATTATTTATTTAGTCATATTTAATGACACAAATTCAATTTGTCTGACTGTACTGACTACTGGAGAGGTATTCAAGTTCTTCATTTACATTTTTAACATTTACATTTGTTGGAGGAAATAATACATTTGCTTAGGACTATTTTCAGCATCATATTGATTCACAATTGGTCTCTAGTCTATATTTGTGGCAGCAGGACGGTGTATGTGGAATTGAGTCAAAAGAAACTACAGTGTGTGTGTTCAGGATGATGATGGAACATGTCCCCTAGTCAAACTGTGTGGTCACTGATATGTTGGTGTGATAGTGTTCGGAGCTCTATGAGACAAGGATTAAAAAATATACAGATGGTGACAAATGAAAGTAAACCCAACATAAAGTGTCTCAGTCAGGTGTTAGGCCTCTACGTGCCACCAGAACAGCCTCAGTGCACCTTGGCACTGACTCTCCAAGTCTCTGAGCTCTACTGGAGGGATGGACACCGCCCTTCCAACAGATACTCCCTCGTGTTGTTTGATCAGGGTGATAGAGATGCTGACTAACACGTCGCTCCAACATCTCCCATAGCTGTTCAGCTGGGTTGAGACCTGGTGACTGTGAAGGCCACAGCACATGATACACATCTTTCTCATCGCCATTCAGTGATCCTTGTGTCCTATGGATGGGGGTGCTGTCATCATAGAAGAGATGACTCCCATTAGAAAAGAAAAGTTTCATCACAGGAGAAGGTGATCATTTAGAACAACTTTGTATTGATCTGCAATGGCACATCCCCTTGGTGGCACAGCAGCATGGTGGTTAGCGTTGTTGCCTCCCAGCAAGAAGGTTCCAGGTTTGAACCCTGGCTTACCCAAGGCCTTTCTGTGTGGAGTTTGCATGTTCTCCCTGTGCCTGCATGGGTTCTCTCCAGCTACTCCAGCTTCATCCCACAGTCCAAAGACATGCAGCTTAGGTTGACTGGTGACTCTAAATTGCCGTAGGAGTAAGTGTGTCTACATGACAGCCCTGTAATAGACTGGAGACCTGTCCAGGGTGGCCCCCGCCTCTCACTCAATGTCAGCTGAGATTGGCTCCAGCCTCCTCACAATCCTGTTCAGCAATAAGTGGCATAGAAAATGAATGGAAGGACTCTTCCCTCTAAGGCAGGGGTGGCCAATTCCAGTCCTCGAGGGCCGCTGTCCTGCTTGCTTTTCTGGAAGATACCAATTCACTTTATCTTTCCTCACTTTCATCTAAGATGGTATCTTCCGGCTTCTGACTGGCTGAACACACCTGAGCCAGGTAATCAGCAGCAGGTCAGGCAGGGATAGTTGGAAAGCAAGCAGGACAGCGGCCCTCGAGGACTGGAATTGGCCACCCCTGCTCTAAGGGAACAAGTGGCCCCAAACCACGTAGCAGAATGTCCCTCACAGCACAGACTGAGCCACCAGATCCCTCAGTTTAGGGGTCAAACATTTAGGCTTTTCTTTTAATTTGTCACCTTACCAGTGTATATAGCCATGATGCAAATTGTAAACTGTGTTATAAAGAAGACATTAGTTTATCATCATACTGACAGACTACATGGGATATTGCTGGTGTTTGATGACTGTGCTTTGATGCCATTTGTCAGTCAGTGGCTGTCTCCCTGGCGTGAATGTAATTCTACATTCTCTTTAATAAGGCTCAGGTTGCAGGATGAGGCTTTCTGACAGGAATGATAATGACTTTGGATGCATCACAGGGATCTCGCCAACAAGCCCCAGGGGCAGGATTTGAATCACCTGCCACTGTCAAGGAAATCTGCTGCCATTTGATATTAAAGCTACAGTAGCAGTGAAGAAAGTGTCAGATTCATATCACTGAGTCATTTGTCAATATTCTGCGTTAGAGGTTGATGGATGTTGGTTCCTCAAGGCTAATACCTGGTTTTGGTCAACATTTAACTTTGATGATTGACAAAACATGAAATATTCTTATCAGAATGGAAAAGCTTCTAAAATAACATAATATTAATGTCTTTGAATTATGACACAGTTTAGATTTTTTTGTGTACAGGTTGATGAGAGAGAGTCACCAAACATCCCCTGGAGAGTATGAATTTCCATACCAGTTTTTAAGACACCTTACTGAGTACCTTAGGGTTGACGTATGTTTGTAGGCCATCCTGGAAGTTAGCATCACCCTGGTTCCCTTTGGCAAAAAACTGATGGGATTTGTCCATAGGCCTCTGGATTATTGTAGAAAATAAGTTCTATGACAAACAACGCTTTATGACACTTACACATTTTGTTCAGATAATTGTCACAGGTGAACATTACTTTTATGATTTTTGAAGCCCAAATACAATCTGCAGAACTAAAAAGCTGTTGTTAGGCTATAAACAAACTACACCACAGTCCCATGACTTGAACGTCACCACCACAGCTTCCAACTTGTAATTTTATTTAGTGTGCTTATCTCTTCTTCAAACCCCTTTGATTTTAGCATGACTTGATCTAACTAGTGATCATGACTGTGTCATTTAGAAATAGTTTGCAAGCAGACAAATTTAAAAATAATAAGCCTGTAATGGTGGACTAGTGAGTAGATGAGTCTCTGTGATGCCATGTAATATCCCAGACAAGTAAGTAAAAGTAAAAGCTTTAAAAACCATGAATGGAGTATTTACTGCTAAATTTTATTTCATAGAACAAAATTTGAAAATATATTGGCCTTCTGTTAATTAACCACAAGCCTTATTTCAGGCATCTAACCAAAATCCATTCAAGAAACCCACTGACTTTAGGGTAAGGGAACTGGAATTACAAAAATGCTAACTCAGTTCTGGGATTTAGGACTCACTACTACAGAATCCCATTATGGATCAAAGTGTTGATCAAGTGGAATATTTGGTTCACTAAGTGGTGCTACAGAAAAGAATAGGCCACTCACCACAATCATTAAGAGCCTCTTGGAAACTACAATTAGGAATCTGTCCAGTAATCGTGAACACTAAATTAGAACATCGAGTCCTAATGAACCAAAATGTTTATCAAAGGTAACGCAATAATAATGACTTAACGCAAAATCCTTTTAATGCTGCAAATTTCTTTGACATGCGATTAACGCACCGACCTTCTGTGATTACAGTGTGACCCTCGGCCCATCCCGTAGTTTGGTGAATCGGGAAGCAATGCAGCAGCAGAAATGAATAAAGAAAAGGGTCTTTTGAATGGCAAGTTCAGCTTCAAAGCTCTGCCAGGTGGTTCTATCGACAAGACCAAAGTTATTTGCATTTACTGTTGATCTGAATTGAGTTACCACTGGAGTACATTGAGTCTCAAATACCACATGCTGGCCAAGCACACAGCTGGTGCAGTGAGCCCTCCTCCCCTTTACCAAAGGCAGACCATGCTGGATAGTTTGCAACAGAGAAACCTGGACAACTTTACAGGAAACAAACTTTCAGCAGCAATAACTACGTAAATGGGTTGCTACAGCTTGCATGCCAAGTAACATCATGGAGGACAAGGGTCTGCTTGAAATAATTCACATCCCATCCAAAAACTGAAAAACTCCATGTATGATTTGCCTTCAAGAATCACCATTGTAACCAAGATACACAACTTATATGAAGATGAGAAAGCTAAAGTGGAGGAGGGGTTGGGACAGACAAACACAGTTGTGCTCATTGGACACAACTGGACCTCTCTCAGTAATCACAGTTACTTCAGGGTCCCTTTAAGGTACATTTAGAACCAGTGCTGGAAGATGTACTTACATCCTTTACTGAAGTAAAAGTAGCATATACAGTAACAGTGTAAAAATACTCAGTTACAAATAAAAGTCCTGCATTCAAAATGTTAGTCAGGTGAAAATAAAAAAGTATTAGCATCAAAACATACTTAAAGCACTAATTGTAAAAGAACTCATTGTGCAGAATGGCATATTTTTTATTCCTGTTTATCATATTATTGCATTATAATTACTGATGCATTACTGTGTACATCACATTTAATGTTGCAGCTGGTAAAGGGGGAGCTAGTTTTAACTAGCTTATACACATTTTGTTTGAATTACTGCTGGGTAACTCATGAATTTTCCACCATAGATCAATGAGGTCTTATAATTATATTGTATTTTTTGTATTAATCTGGTTATGAAAAGTAACTAGTTACTAAAATTATAAAAATAAATGTACTGGAGTAAAAAGTACAATATTTGCTTCTAAAATGAAGTCAAAGTATGAAGTAACAGAATATGAAAATACTCAAGTAAGGTACATATACCTCAAAATTGTACTTAAGTACAGCACTTGAGTAAATGTACTTAGTTACTTCCCACCACAGTCTAGAACAGATTAAAAAAATGTGATTAATTTGCAATTAATCACAAGTTAACTATGGACAATTGTGCAATTAATCACAATTTCATATTTAGATTGATTCACAGCATTAGTTTTTAAGAAACAGCTCAGCTGATCTGTGATCAAGCCAAACACTTGACATACTTGGCAGTAGAAACATGTAGGGCTAATATTTGTGGAATACCATCCTTACCCCGAGTTAAGCTTGGTTTTGGTCATTATGTTATGAACATTATATTCAGGGATGCTAGCCACAGCATGTCCAGCTGATTAACTTGTTTGTGAATACCATGGATCATTTTACTAGTAAAATCCCACATATGAAAAGAGTTAGTGCAAGTACACATATAAAACAAATGTGCATATTAACTGTCAGGAAAAAGAACCAAAATTAAAACTAAACCTCCATTAAGACCCTTAGACACTGTCCTCTCACGGTTAATGATTTGTGTAAGAGTAAAAGCGCTTTTGGAAAGCGCTAAGACAGTGCTATTTTTCCCAGTGAACATCAAAAAGGCAAATATGTGTAGCAATTTAAGCAACTGGAAATGACACATTTTGTTTCCGATTTTGGAAGGCAATGTTGTGTTGGACAGATGGACAGGGAGATGGATAGACTGAGCAGGCAGTGACACCACCACTAAAAACCACAGTGTATACAAATTGAGCCAATCATCTCAATCCAAAGCATCTCTATTATTTTATGTTTTATATTGATAATAAGAGAATGTTGTCTAGATGTGTCTCATTCCTCCTCTCCTCCTTCTCAGCAGATAAGAGTAGGCTTTTAGTTTGGGTCACCAACATTAGCAAGCTTTTCCTGACGCAAGCTCCACTGGACAGAAACAAGTAGCAGGGTTACTGTGTTAGCAATATAGTTGGAGAAAATGAAATGAAATTTAAAAATAGTGTTTGTGTTAAGAAATCCTTTTTTTTTGATGCATAGTTCACAGTATTATCTCCTCTGGGAGCCACAGTCTCGGAGCTCATTCTGTTTGACAACATACTTGCTTTGCAAATGACAATGACAAGTGACAGTTTCTTTTGTCATCCCATATAAATAGTAGTTATCATATCTGCTGAATGTCATATCACACAGCTTAGTCTGTTCACTCAATGAAGAAATTCAGCAGTTATATGCACATTTAACAGCACATTTATGGAGCATATTCACGCCTTCCAGAGGATGAATGCTTTTCATTTAGGAAACTCCATGATGTTTCCTTTAGGGCTACCCTCAGGACAGGCATTCAAATATACATATTTAGTTTCATTGCTGGCAAAACACCTCAGCAAAATCATCACTAAGTTGTTTGTCCAACAATACCCATTATAGTGTGGAATAAATCCTGCAACCTTAAATGGTCTGTTAGCTCGGGTTAGCTTGAATCTTCTTCATTCAGCCTGATGTGTACATACGAGTCAATTTTTGTTTGGGAAAGTGGGTGGGGGTAAGGGGAGGGGTTGTTTCGTTTTGCCCTTACTGATGAAAAGCATTTGACATATCTGTCTATGCCATTTTTGTAACTTTGATATACCAGAAAATAGCTATATGCTCATACTATACAGTGTAGTGGCTAAAATTAAACAAGGTTCCAGAGGTAACAGTATGTACTTCATATATAGATATTATTTGTAATAGTTATGTAAGGCTGAGCTAAGTGTTTACGGAAACTTGATCTGTTTCTTGCGCAAGCAAGAATATCCTGGGCTGGGGCCCCTTGTTTAACCTATGGGTCTTATGTGAACTGTTCATGTGCTCTGTTCAGGTTTAGAAAAAGGAAATGTGCGCTAGGTCAGTGCGACCTAGAAGTTCATGTACTGGACGTTTTTAGACAATGCTCGGAAGAAGGTGTGTGTGGGTAGCTGGCATGGGACTGCGTCTCATGCTCAGGCCATGGAAGGCTATATAAGTGCGAGCAGATAAAAGGCTAGGAGAGCTGGGTTGTGGCAGAAGAAGAGAGGATGACAATGCTACTGTGAAAAGTGTTCCGGGGACCCAGGCCTGGGTGGAGAAACGAACTCAGGACTATGAACTCTGACTGACGGTACCTCCACCAACAACAACTGACTGGCACTTTTGACAGTCTTCTTAGTTAATACTTCATCTATCACATTGCAGGAGGAGAGTCTCTGTTCTCTGTTTCCCTAACTACAAGATTATCTGTTTAAATACTACTCTATTCAGAATAATTGTAATATTAAATGATCCTTTAAATTGCGATGGTTTGTCTGAATTAATTTAGTCGGCATCACACTCTAGCCACGACAACAGTCCAGCACTGGCCAACACTTTCACCTTCTCCTATCTTATTGGCTTTTATAGGTCAACTCCTAGAAATTGAAGCACTGTAGCATTAAATAGTGTTGCAAACTGTCTTGAGTGCTGTGTGACAAAGTCTAGTTGTTTTGTGACGGGTTGAGTCAAGTTTTCCCCTCGGTGCAGTGAGTTTTTATTGTTTCCAGTACAATAAAAACAAATGGGTTTTCCCTTTGCTGATGACTGTTTTTATTTTGCCTCGACAGAAAATTAGGTAATTTAGTACTTGCCAAAACTACAATTGGGGCATGAAGTAGAAAGGAGAAGCCTGTCCACCTCTTATTTCCTGTCATGATATACAGTAGCTACAATAAACTACAAAGAACACAAAATACACAACAAGTGCATTGAAAAATGTTTCTGCAAACCAGTGGAAGATTACTGTATCTGTTTATTGATCCTGTCCTTTCATTAAGAAAGGAAAGTGGTACAGTCATTGTGGCCCACTTTGGATATAATCAATAACAGGTATTTGTTTAATTATACATGTACTGTGTAATATAATATTATGAATAAATGATTGTGTATGGGAAAGCTTTAACCTGAACTGCTAATTCAGTAATTCAATATTTCAATCAGCATTCCATTATGAAGGTCAGAATTTGTGTTTTTTTTTCAGGGAATTTTGCACATTATATGATAAAGATAACGAACTGTGGCACAAGTCACAGCCATCAGCAGCTTCCACTCAAAATTATTGATGCTGGCGTTAAAAAGGCCATACTGGTGGACTGCAATGTGACCCCTTGCATGTTCAGTCATGTGAGTCTTTTTGTTTGTGTGTATGTGTGTTTACTACATATTGCCATTGTGAAAATGTCACATTAGATCTTGGGTCAGACAGTAAAGGTGCCAGGGGGCAGTTTCCAACAAGCAACACTGCAGTGTTTTATTGATGAACTTGTCCTTCGGTGTTACATTGTGAAACAGCAGAGATCCTGCCAGTTGACACTACATTTCCTCTGAGATGGGATTTTTAAGAGTGATAGTGATATTCTGGAACTGAATATTTGTTCTTCCATGGTCCAAAAATGAGACTGAAAGTTGAAACAGGTACATGCAGTACCTATCATACTCATCACTGTGTGAGGTAGAAGACCTCTACAGCAGAGAAAAGGGTCACTGGCCCATTAAACTGTAATTCTGCTTTATTACAGGTCTTATTTATGGGGTTATGGCCTTCATAATATTGTATTCACCAAAGTAATTTAGTGAGATCTGGGAAAATGGCAGTCCAATGGGGCACTAGCAGTTTACAGCAGAGCCATTAGCAGTCAGATGATCAAACAGATCATAAGATAGTCATCATTTTAACTAGATTATTCCAAACCTTTTAGAGGTCAGACTGAAAGTGTATGCAACTGAAATGTCACTAATAATTCTTCAGTGCACACAATTATGGAACCAGACAAGTATGGTTGGTACTAGAAATCATCCTTTAAAATAAAATGGTGTAGATTATTGAGAGCAGGAATTTGCTAAGTGACATGATGGCCTATTAAATTAGCCTTCTAGCCCATTTGATTACATATGAGATGATGGATGGAGTGTTTTGTGTGATGCGTGGACATCCAGAGCAAATATCTGGGTAACCTCACTAGAAGTTGTCCAGATAATTTGCTGCGAACAGTTGGACAGACAGATTCAGCTGCAAATCCACAAATTATCTTTTGTACTTTTGTTAATGCTAACATTTCATTAACTCTATTTTGCATATTTAAACCATGGCAAACTGTCTTGTCAGTGCTGACCTTTGAAGGAACAAAGAGCCAAAGAACCCACAGTAAAGGGCACTGTTGTGGCCTATTTTCCACCATGTGCCCTGCTCTGCCACAGTATGCTGCTCCACCATGGAGGTATTGTCAAGCATGATGAGCTATTGTTACTATGTACAGCAGTTTGCCAACTAGCCCTTCCACAAGCACCATCTAGTTTACTTCTCCTTACTAAAACCAAAAGAAAATAAACAGAAGGTTATACTGTACTTTAAGGATTCCCCAGTCATTTGCAGACCTTCGTTTCCTTCCTCACTGTCACTGGTGGAAACAATGTCCATCACTCCAGCTTACAGAGACATTGTCTTGTCACCTCCTACTTGCTATGTCCTACTAACCCATCATCTGCTGAAGTCAAGTAGGTTTTCACCCACAGCTTTAAACTCATAACTTCACCTGTGCAAACAGCTATTCACATGCATTTGAAAAAACCCACAGGTACACATCAATTCACATACACTGCACCTGTCTCTGTCTCCAGTTTCATCATCTGAAACTCTGATCCATTACAAAAAATTGACCAAACCGTATTAAATATCACATTTTGGGTTACATTCAGGGACTGTTGAAGGTAGAATGAGAAGAAAGTTAATCCCTCAGGCAGCAGATGGGTCTCACCTCGCTGAGCATCAGGGCTGAGTTGATTCCTGGGTGAAATCGTTTCTTAAGCCTCTACACACACTGGTGTTTCATTAGCAGCTATGTGAGAAGAATTCCACAGCAGAATATGAGGCCCTGGGCATGCCCCCTTTGATAGGGATGATAACATCGCCACAGCACGGTGCAGTTATTAAAAGACTTGTCAGGCTTGGTTGGGATGAAGACGAGGGCCCTGTCCAGAGGCCCTGCTTCTTTTCTCTTTGATCACAAATGTTGACCTGAGAAGTAAACCGGAGGAACGCTCAGCATACAAAATAAGCTGCTGGTAAGGTGTGGAAACAGTTTCAGTACTGGAAGGATTACGAGATGGCAAACAGCCCTTGTTCAGGTACTGGTTAAGTTTTTATTTGAGTGTTTGTGAAGAGGATGGAGGCTGGGGGTCACAAAAGGGAGTTTTAACAGGCTGTCTCCCTCCTCCTGTATCGCTCTCTCACTCTGTGTATATTAGTGTGTATATTTAAAGACAAAGTCAGAAATTAATTATTTTTTAGAGCAATAGCCAATTAATACAAGCCTTTATAGACAGCAGAGCAGGGACCACAGCTTTGGCAGTGGGTTGTCTCTGGCAGCCATGAGAGAGATGAACTGTGAATGCTTCTAACTAGTGGTTACATGTGTGAAACCCCCTCTCCCCACACTTTTCTGAAGTTGGAAGTGATGTGCGGCTGCCTCCATGTTATGGCTGCTCTCGAGCAAGGTGGCGAGAGAAAAGGATAGCTGAACCCTAACTATGGTTAAAAGAGAGACAGAAGCTTTATAAGGTGGCTATGACTCTGATCTGGAGGCAAAGGAGTCGACCTAGGTCAGTTTTGGCAGCAGAGTCAGTGGGCCCATGTCCGTGAATGTCTAAGCTCTGACAATGGAGACCAGGAGCGGGGACACAGTCTCCAAGGAGCACAAGAGAGAGAAAATGATGAGAGGGAGAATGAGCTGAAAAAGGACTCACAGAGACCTGGGAACAAAGCCACGTCCTCCTCCTGGGCTAGTGGCAGAGCTCCTGGTTCAGACAGTGGTCGGCAGGTGAGGCTGAGAGTCAGGTTGTGGATATAACGCGAGGGATTGGCCCAGATGAGATAGTGCTGGTGAGTTGCTGCTGGAGGATTGAGGGCGGTGCATAGCACAGAGGAAGGAGTCTGGAGAGTAGCAGAGGAGGACAGGCCCCGATGACATGGTGCCAGTGCAGGTGAGTTGCTGCTAGGGAAATAAGGCTGACTGCAGGGGCAGAGACAAGTGCTGGTTGTCACAGCTGTAGTGTTGCCGGGTAGCCGAGCAGGCTAGCCTCTCAACCAGGAGACGCTTGGAGATGAGAGTGCAGAAAGGAGATATAAACAGTCTTACTTGAGAAGTTAGTAGACGTTCGAAATGCTGGTTCTGTAGACGAGTAGAGGAGCCAGACTTTGTGAGTGGCGATTCACAACGAACTGGCAGAGATCTTGCATTTGCCTGGGACTTACAGTAGGTAGTGAGGCTGGTCATCAGCAAATGCACCACAGCTGTGTAGCATTCCAGAGAGCCAGAATCTGAGGAGAGGAAGGGAGAGGAGAGTGAGAAACAGCGAAGAGCAAACCTGACACTCCAGCATTATCTTCAAAATGCCTCTGAAAAGTTCTAAGACTGAAAGCACCTGTGCCAGGTGTGCACAGCTGACAAAGGATGCAGGAATCTGAAAACCCGCCTTTGTCACAATTTACTGCTTCTGTTAATTTTCACATTTGTAACTAAATGCCTTTCAAGAGACTATGCAGTGCTAACCTTTGTCATCATAGCCATTTGTATAGTTTATATTGTCACACCCTATGTTTGCATCTAGCCATTCAAACCACAGTGGCTGTAGAATACTTTATACAAACTAGTTTGTTTTAGGTATACTAACCCCAATCTTAACCAAATAGCTCGTATGTATTTTAAGCATGCACAGTTTTGCGCAGTGGTTCTTGGGAAAAAAAGACATGCAAAAGCTATTAAATTGTTACAAGGCAAGACATGTCCATATCTAGGTGGGTTACCGCCCTCCCTGATCTTATCAAACCACTGTCCTTTGCTTACATTAAAGGCAAGGTTGGTGATTCTTTTCAGAAGCATCTTTCGTTACACGTCTTGATATTTTCTTTTCATCCTGAATGGTGGTGAATACCTTAAATTTCACTGACAACATAAAGAAAAACATTTATCATTTGTGGCAGCAGGGCTGAAAAAAGCCTGACCAATAATTTTACTTATCCCAAGCAAAACCACGGACTCCTGCCCTATCAACCTACTTCCTACTTGTGTGCATTCTGCCTATGCACTCAATGCGTGAGCCAAGTCTCCCACAAGGCATTGCAGTTTGCAGGCAGACGTGTTACCGCTCTGTTTTACAGCTAAAGTTAGCGAGTTATGGCAGAGAAGGTACCCACAGCAGATTTTGGTCACAAACGGAGAACGTCATTACAGGCCAGGCTTCCCCTTTAAGACATATAGCCTTATAGGTCATGTTGTTGTTGCCAATAGTTGCAACCTGTGTGTGCAGTATGAGAGCGAGAAGACCACCACACAGAACAGACTCCTTTTACACGCAGCCAGACAGTAATCGGCTCTACGTCTATAGATAGGAATGTAATGCAGTTAACTGGGCATCAAAGACCACATGCAGTGTTCGTGTTGCCAAGACAGAATAAAACCTGTGTTAGGAACAATGTTAGTTGGCCTCCCTCTTCACTTCCCCCTGCTGGAAAAGCACGGACTTTGAAGGCAAGTTTCCAGCAACGAGCCACGGCTAAATGGTTTAGCCATGAACCAGGGGTCCCCAGCTATGCTTCAGGGCCACAGATCTGGGTGGGTAACACTGTATTAAAGAAGGTTACAACTAAAGAAGTTGGATGCTGCAAGAAGTAAAACCAGAATTAATATCATTGTGGCTTTTGAACAATGGTGACAACTGAGAGAGCAAAAGGGGCTGAAAAGTGATGGCCATATTTTTGCTGTACAGGTATTTATTGATTTTGGTTTTGCTTGGGGGTATTTGGTATTTTCCTGAAAAGTAGTAGTCAGGCAGTGCACAATGCAGTGTGGGTTTTGGAGGAGTGGCTTTGGAGAAGTCAGAACAAAAGGGCGGGATTTCTTCGGTTGTTTATTTTCAAAATCAAGCTTCCTCATATTGGTTTTTTCAGAATCGCCAGCCCTACCTTTAACCATGCTGAACATGTCCACCTTAATGATAGATGTGATGATCAAAAAACCATCATATGATTCTGCTGGTAACTGATTTGTAACCATTTGGAAAGGCATTGTCAGGACATTTCACCATGTTGAAATATAGTTTCAAAGTATATCTTACTTTGAAGTTTGGAGGATGTTGTACCCGGTACCTTTTACCATACTGACTCTGAGAGACGAGGCAGTCCAAGTAACTACAAAACAGTGCTGATTTATTCCATGAACACAGGTAAAAATTAACATTACACGCCCAGGCATCTTGCACCCCCAAACTGCATGCAGGCAGCTGGAAGATGAAAGACCCTGAACCGAACCAGGCCTATACATTTATCTCTTCGGTTGGGCTAGCGTGTGTCTGTTGATTAAGTGGTATGTAGCTAAAAACATACCTCTAGTAACATATCATGATATTAAACATAAGAACATATTATGGCTAAGGCTACAGTTCTACACGTCATAATAATAATATTAAACACCCTGTCTGCTGACAGTCATCAACTCTTCTCTCTAGTTATCCTTGACCAGATGTACCCTGTAGAAACTCATAAGCATGACTAAGCATTTAACAGTCTAACTAGACATCCTATCTCCACTAAACATTTCTAATACATAAAGTATCTAACCAATATTTACCTGACTAAAAATACCTAACAAGGACATCACTCGATCTGTGTGGGATGTGGGTAAGACTAACTGATGTGTGGTTTACCAGGCTTGCTGCATGTTACATGGCCACAAAATAACCATTCATAGAAGTGGAATCAAGTGCTTCTGTTGAGATTATTTGCTTCTCACGTGAGAAACGTCTTCAAAAAACCCAGAGGAGCATTTTCAAATTAAAGTTTTGAACATCAGAGTCTTGTATAATTTCTACTTAACCCCGCAGCTTTGCTCAACTGTACAGCTGCTCCACTGCTCTGACCCAGCAGGCACAAAACGAAATGATAAAAGAGTTCATTTTGAAAAGGCAGCATATGGATAGTTTATTTTAGAATGAAACTCTTAATCTGGATCATGCTTCTTGAGTCTTTCACCTTTCAGACCTGAACATCATTGCAGTATTGGCAGTTGATATTTTTTTTCCATTGGTTAAATTGTTCTTTTACCAACAGCTACATATTAATTTTTCTCTAATTCAGAGACATGTTTGGCGGTGTCAAAGCCTTGATGAACTGCTGCTTAACAGCTGTGATTGTGTGATGAGGCTCTATTTGTGCTATCTGTGGGACGTTATAACCACTGGCTATTGGTTGGTATGCTAATAGATTTAATGAGCGTTACACTGAGGATGTGGGGGAGTGCTCTGAATACACCTTATCTAGCTGAGGAAGATGGCTCAGTGATGCCCACACTCTCTTAATCTGGAGCGCTGCTTCAGTGCAAGGGGAATGAATGCTTCTTTACGATCACTAGCCATGAATGTGGAAATGCCTTCTTTGCAGTGTTTGTGCATGAAGAGGGAGAGCGTCACAGCATGTGCACACATCATATGTTTCTGGGCTTCAGTCAGATTTAAACACAGCTTTTCTCCAAGTCTAACTCACAGATTTTCTTTGTTTAACTTGGGACTTGATGCAAGTTATCAAACAGTAGTGGGAGCTGCTAAGCATGTCCATGATGCTGAATACTACATGGGTTGATCACTGTATCGACGGAAAGGGGATTTTTCAGTCTTTATAAAACTGCAGCGGCAGAAATGACAAGTGTCAAACTGTGGGTCTTTCATTTTTTTTCATAAATTCCCAGTCTTCACTTTATCATGAGGCCCTTGTGAAAGCAAACATCAAAACATTTATTTTGCACTTTGCCAATGCCTTGGGGCAGCAGAGAGCAATGATTGCTGATAAAGGACTGCAAATTGATTGATGCATTGGTGAACTGAAATAGTCAAGGCCCGTCATTAGCCCTGTGAGTGTAGGAGAACTGTCGGACCACAGAGACATTTCTCACAGATGACTGACTGTTCCCACATCACACATCACAGTGGCCTGCCAGACCATTCTCTCTTCTATCTAATAGGCTCTTGTTCACTTCCCTACAGTTACTGTATTCCTGTATATAGGAGCTGTGAATTCATTCTTGTTTAGGACATGCTGAAATAAACCTGTTTGTCTGATTAGGTTTTTTGGATTTACAGCTTGTGTCTAAATGAGAAGTGATGAAAAGTGAAAGTCAAACTTAGAAATGCTCCATTGAAGTTCCTTTTAGACCTCTGTAGACCTAAATGATGTTTGTGTTTAAATGCCTAAACTAACTTCAAGAGGACAGTTGTACATCTGATGGATTCACTTCAGTGGATGTCTTCAGATCTGAGGTGTCAAAGGCTCACTGAGTTGTGATATCACAAACTGAAAATTGTGTGCTTATTTATGATAATGTATTCTGAGTAGACCCTTCTGACAATGCCTTCCTAGTTGAGCAGCAATATAATTCTATTTTCAGATGAACGTTATTGTATGCTACATCTGTTAAAGTTTGCAATTTAAAGGGAGAGTGTTTCTGCTGTGTCCTGTTCATAGTCATCGAAGGTCTTGTCAGCTGCTGGGCATATTTTAGCTTCCTCTTACTCTCTGACAGAGGAACTATTCTCCAATGCTTGGGTTTACTTTGAGACAGAGATAAATGTTGCTTCAACAGACAAAATGCACCTCTGGCCTCAGGAGACTGTTGTGCTCTCCTTACAGAAAAAACAAAACTACAGTCAATTCATCATATGATTTCGTTCAGGCCATTTAGTCTCAGTGAGCTAAGTTCACCTGCTCACAGAAAATAATGATGACATCCAAACTCAGGCAGCCATTTGGCCTCTCTCTCTGGCAGAGATTTTGTGACACCAATCCCCAGCTCTTAGTGAGTCAGGTGCTAATGGAGCCAGTATTAGTTCCAGCAGTTCAGCTCATCTCACAGCACTGACAGCCAAGCGCTTGTACAACCGTTGCACTGAGGCTGCTGTTTTTGTCTGCCTATAGGATAAAGCTACAAACTAGCTCTCACAGTTCAACTTTAACATCGGCTAAACTTGACTTCAATTGCAGGCCAACACTTTTTATCAGCTAAGACGTTATATGTTTTATTTGTGCAACCAGATTTAATAAATCGCTAGTTTGAAATTAGCGAGTAAATACTAAGACTAGGCCCCATCTCCATCTAGTATTTACATGCAATACATGAGCATGTATTTTTCTTTATGCAGATAAGGGGTGCCAGGTGTAAATGGGATACTGAAGACATCAGATTTAGTCATTAAATATCTGTAAGTGTAGAGACTTAACAAAGACTTCTGTAGACTGCTTCTTCGTGCATTTAGACACCTATGATGGTAAAAATGATTTAAAAGTGTTTATTTACATGACTTTAGTTATTTGTTCACCTAGTGTAGGGCACCAGGCTTAATTATACTAGCCAAGTGAGTGATGAGTTTAATGATCTAAAAATTAATTCAGTCTCATCCTGCAGTTCATTGACCTCGGTACTGGAAATAAAAGAAACCACAAATGACATAAGGAATAGCCAGGTCGAGTCTAAATAAATTTATTTGCATTATGTATACAAAGGAAAATGGAGTCAAAAGGTAATATGCATTGGAATGGTACATTTGTTACAAGGTTAAACAACGAATTGATGAGTGAATGAATGAATAAATGAATGGTGTATTGTTAGTGATGGTGGAAAAATGAGTTTAAAAATTGTCTAACGTTAGAGTTTGGATCTAAATCTTATTATATGAGAATTTTGAGATAAAATTAGTTATCAATTTCTGTAGATTAAAGACTTTATGCAAGGGAGACTATGGTTTTAATGACTTAATGAGTTAGCCATGAGGTTACTTAGCTCTTAGCGGGGGTCGTGTGGCCGGCTGGGGAAGCAGCTTTAGTTTTGAAGCCTTTAGAACCAGAGTAGAGGTCTGTGAAGGTCCAAAGTTCCAGAACACTATTTGATGCTGTAAACTAAGAAGATGTTCCTCATCTTTGGCGTAGGATCCGCCTCTGTCTTATGATGTGTCAGTTTCCAGTCTGCAGCTGGAACTTTCTGTTCAGACAATGGCTGGAGACCCAGGTCTGTTTGGCTTTTGACAATGTCTCAAGAAAAAAAAACATATCTAATTTAATCTGATTGTTGCTGAATTGTTCTGATGGTGTCTCTATGGTTTAACACAAGTTTAATCTTAAATAAAACCCATTTTCAACTTTATTTACAAACTCTGGCTGGAAGGTGTTGAAATCATGGTGAACTGAAACTTCAGATAGGCTTGTCTGCCAGGTTACACAAGAAAGATGTTAAAAATCACTATATCCTTGCTAAACAAAATTAAAAAAACACTTCTTGTAGTGCTGTGAGCGTACGGTTGAGCAAAGATGAATTTAACACAAACAAAAGACAGACAAATGCACACTTTGGGTTCAAACCTTGTTCAGTTCTCTTCTGAGACAAAGGGCGGCGGTGAGTTATGAGTAGTCATGCCAGCTCAGGTGCTTGGCTTCACCTGATTGGTTGGGAGTCTACCAGCCGGAGTCCTCTGGCTGGCTGGGACTCTGGTGTCATTACAACGGGTTCCTGATTGGTTCTTTGGAAGCACATTGTAGAAATGTTCACGCATTGTTTCTAGGACTGAAACTGGGTTTTAGATTTCACCAAGAGAATAATCTGGCCTTAAGCTAGTTTTATGCGTGATTCATAATTTTCTTTTCTCCACCATGGCTCACACATTTTAAATACATATTTTATATGATCAACATGGAGGCATCACAGTTCAGACACAGAGACTAAGCAGCACATTTTCAACATTGGACAAACACAATGGGGGTCATATTCTGTGTAGCTCTTAAATATTTTATCACAACATTTGGTTGACATAATTTCACATTTAAATCCCATTAACATTTCATCGTAATATGCTTATGCTTATAAAAGGAAGGAAAGCTATTAGTGAGCCAATTTTTTATGAAGTAGTCTCACTCTGCATTCCAGTGTTGTCCTGTTCTCTTGGGAGTGATCAGATAAGTAGAAACTAACTGTCTGGTGACTGTGGCTCCTTCAGACTTTTACTGTCTCGGAGGTCAGAGGTGTGAGTTCAGAAATGTGTGTTCCACCATTTGAATTGAAAGAGTGATTGTCTCTAGAGACAGAGGTCTAGGCTTGGCATCTGATAAGGGTAGTGTGTGTTCAGAGGGCAGTTTGCATACTACAGTTTTTATCTGAAAGAATCAAAATTAGTTTCTTAATTATGAATATTCTGAGTTCCTGAAAATGAAACAGTCCTTCAAAATGGTCCTCGGACTTGTGACACTACAGTAAATATAAAGATGATGTCTTTAGGTGTTTTAATGTTACAGTATCTTTAGGCCACCAGCAATTTCCCCTGGGGACTAATACAGTTTCTAAAATATTTTATAGCTGCTTGTTTAGGTGTCTTTCCATGCCTACATATGCCATCTATGTCTACCCTTAGAAGATCATAACATCACATCAGCCCAATGGCTTTCATGTATTCAGGCAGCTAAACCCAATGTTTGCAATGCAACCCAATGTCATGTTTTACCATCACACAGAGGTTTATGGTCATGCAAAATGATACTATAGTTCTGTTTCCATAAGGAGACACATCAGGATATGTGAAATATGTTGCCTATTGCTATGCAAGCATTAGAAATCCCCACAACTGCCCTGCACATTGCAGCCAAGACACCATTTGTGAAGCTCAAAACATGAATGGAACTGTCATTTAGTCAATTTCTCTTTGCTGTGTCATTGTGATGAGAGTCAGACAGCAAGCTACCTCTGGGCTTTACCTGTGGGGTTTGTTTGAATTACAAAGCTGAATGGAGCCTAGAAAGACTCTGTGAACAACTTCATGATTTATTCAATGTTTGTGGACTCTAGATATAATTGGCAACTGTAACAGGAGCTGTAGACTTCTGTTTTATCATTTCATCTTTCACAGTGAAATTAATTTAAATATAGCAGTGGCAGTTTTTGCAGGTGTGACACCGGAGGGAACGCTCTAAAAATAAAAGTAGGAGAGCATAAAAACTAATTGGAAATGTGGAATATAGAAACCAATACGCTATAAAGGAAAACCTGTAGAATTTCAGGATTGTTTACACAGACTTCCTTACCTGCTTCCTCATGAGCCTCTCTTTCTAAGAAAGTGATCTCAGGCGTTTACACAATCCCTCCCCTGAGGAATCTCTGATAGAGCTTTTAAATCCTCTCCTCTTTGATAACCCTGCTGCTGTTTGGTTCAGCGCCTGCTGCAGACTGTTTTCTATTTTTCTTTTTAGACACAATGAGCTTTTATTTCTCACATGTGACATTTTTATGTATTTTAAATACTCAGTCATTCTCAATAGTATTCGGTGACCCAATAATACAATATACAGATTAATTCATTCAGGATGCTTTCACACTTGCCTTGTTTAGTCCAGTTGAATCAAACCCTATTTTTGTTTCCTCCTTGGTGTGGTTTGTTTGAGTAGGTGTGAACATAGCAATTGCACCCAAGTGCAGAACAAAACAACTGCACTGAGACCCTTTCCCGGAGGTGGTCTTTGTATGAAATCTGTTAGCAGTTTGTTTGTGGTGTAAACATGATCTGATCTCGATCCGGACCAACTACAAGGAGTGCAATCCAAATTTAAGCTAAACAGTTCAGCATATTGTTGTATATGCTCAATATTCACTCCCTGTTTTCTGCTCAGTCGACTAGGCTGCAAGTCTTCTTTGCAAAGTATGAAGCAGTATGGTAATTTCAATACATTTCCTCAAAGTATATTTGGTGTTTTGTTGGCATAGATTTATTTGGTTTATTGCCAAAATAATTACCACAGTTGTGAGCAAATGCAGGTTATGCTGTTTCTCCATGTTGCAGAGCAGATATATTGTATTTCATAGGACTATTCACTTGTAGAGAACACCTTCTTCCTGTGTGTACTTTCTCACAGAGCTGTTAAGATAGAAGAGTTGCAACAGTGAGGAGTCAAACATCGCAGCAGGTCACATGACTCATAGAGCTCCAAATAGTTCCAAATAGTAGATTAAGATCCATTGTTTTCTGTAGGGAACAGCGGGGTTTATCAGCAATTACTATTGTTACAGCGACTGATTGTAGTGAATGGACCTGAATCCACCAGATTATTATTAAATCTGCGCATGTGTTGCAGATTAGGAGCTCAGTGCTGTGTTCACACCAGAGGCAGATGCATGTCACTCACACACATGGGTGTGAAGCATCAACACACAAAGATCAGATATGACAAAAATTGGGAAATGAGCATTAAGGCTTAAGATGTGAACATAGCAAATGGGATGAAAATTAAAAGAATGAAAAATCATGTAGAAACATGATGAAACTTGTGTTTATTTCATAAACTAAAGTGAGGAAGATTACAGTATCCTCCTCACTCCACATAAAATATTTATTTTCATCTCTTCAGGATCATGTATCATGATTTATCACAGATTTGTTGCATTTAGTTTTTATTTCTACACCGACCTTTGCGCCTCCAGACAAGCATAAAAAAATGTTTTGTGATTTTTCAACCATTTCCTCAGTGGAGAGACACACCCTTACTGGCAGCAGTGTGATGCACCACCAGTTCATGAGCAGCAGCAAAGGTCACATCTATCTCTTGTGATAAGGATCAGAACTAATGGATCCATTGAGGTGTTGGACGTATTGACACAAACACACCTGGGACCTATGGCAATACGTTAGCTGATAGCATTAGAGTAAAACTTCCATAAATGGAGCCTGGCAGTAGCTAAGAAATAGATTTTGGCTCATAGTCACATGGTCATACATCATCCAATCAAATGTGCCCATGACCAATCACTAACACCAGACAGTCAATTTGTCACTCTAACTGTAACAGTGAGCTCTGCACCCTCTGCAATTTATCACAACCCACCCTCTCGGCCTCCTTCTGTGTTAGCATTCAGTGGATGTGAATGCTGCGTTCACATAAATTCAACATTATCTCAGCTTCTGACAGCGGGTCTGTGAGCTAAGCCACAGTCTGTGTCAAGCCGGCTCAGATTTGTTCCAGAGCATCACACGTGTGGAGCCAAACTGTGGCATAACTGTTATTGTTGGAATAGATGTTAAATCCTCACACAAATGATTTAATGAACTTTATTAAACTAATTCTTGTTTATTTTTTTCTAAAAATAAAAATGGGATCGGTGTATTATTTGTAGTCTACAAGGAGATGGACAATAAAACAGCAGCCCCATGGACAAGGATTAAGTGTTGATTTGTACATGAAGATGTTTGTATGTGTCTATGTGTGTCTGTGTGCGCTCAGCAGCAAAAGCATGCTTGCATGCCAGACTGAGGCAGGATTTCAAAGCAAAACCTTACATGCATGTGCAGGTTGTGTGTGTGTGTGCACATGAGAAGGTTTCAAGGGCTTGTGCTGCAGCTAATCTTCTGTACTGACTCCTAACACACAAACACATCATCATACACACACGCTGCGATGGTTGTCGTGCCCCCGTGGAGCTAACCAGCAGGCCTCAGCTTCCTCTGTGCCACCGTGCCATCTGGCAGCTTCAGATGGTTTGGTAACACCACACCGGGGTCCTGCTCTGTCATCCATCAGGCCCGAGTCAAGTGAACCAGCAGAAGCAAATGGATGCTCACTAAAGCTACTGAAAGCAGTAGTCTCCTTAAATAGCCTCCAGTCATTGTTTGTTACATTCAGGATTGTGAAATTGCTCTGAGATTGCTCAAGGAAAAATCTGATGGCCATGAATGAATGTATATATTTAATAATGTATTACTATAATAGTGTATGGTATATGTTCACATCTGAAATAGCCTATTACTATACCATGTATACATAAAAAATACTACCATATATATTTTGACAAATCTGATATATGATTAAAATATATATCCAAATATGACACATTGCACATATATATATTTAAATTCTATTTATGACCACATACCACATATCTGTGTGAAAACATCCAGCTGAAATGCTGTTGATTCAATTTTTTAAAACCTAATTCTAGTTTGAACAGTTTTTTTCACTATAAAAATAGTGCAAAAGACAGCATTGTGAAAATTATAAAGAGTGTCTTTGCTTTGTGATTATCTCTTTTCCCACTTCTCTGTTTAAGTGGATGGTTAACGTGTTGATTCCTTCTTTGAATCAAGTGGAGAAGATAAGAAATAAAAGTGGAGGGCAGAAGGAGCTTCTCTCTTATGTCTTGTTAAAGTGTGGGCAGCAGGAGAATCATCCCCTCTTGTTTTTGTAGAATGCGTGTTGGCTCATGGAAATCCTAATCCACACTGAGGGAATGTGGGTGGCGTGTTCACACACACACACACACACACACACACACACACACACACACACACAATGCTAAGACTATGGGCTGTAAGATGAATCAATAAAGCCACTGAAAAATTATTATTAAGTGAATTTAATAGTTGTGGCATTTTGGAGTGTGAACATGTACAGTATGTTTGTAATTGCCAATATGAGTTATGAGAAAACCCAGCAAGCATTGCATCATTAGGGCAGTGGACCGGAACAGCCCCAGCACCCTACTCTGTGTCACAGACTCTCCCAAGTGCATGGAACTCGGTGGAGGGATGAACAGCATTTTTCTAAAACATTTTTCTATATTCCCCGATTTGATGATTTGATGGTGGTGGTGGAGAGTGCTGTGTAACACATGGGTGGGATCTGGCCATAGCATATAATTCATATAATTTTCATCCACTTCAAAATACTCAGTGATCCGTTTGGAGGACTCTGTATTTATCATGTTCCTCTAAACATTTACTGAGGTTTTCAGCCATGACAGCAGTATGGCTCTGGGAATATCAACAGCTTGTCATCTGGTTCCTCACTATGGATGGGGTTCGATAGCGTTTTATCAAACTGGAATGTAGTTCCAGGTTTATTATTGAATCTGAGTATGACGTTTGTTAGTTTAAAAAGCACTTATGTTTCACACACTAGGTGTTGTAGTACTTGAGTACAGGCCTCAAAATCATCGTGGAGCACTGATGATCAAGACAGGTCTTGGACTAAAGTGTTGATTGTTGGAGAGACGAGGACTCGTGTTTATGAGTGCATTTGTTTGGCTTTTGTGCCACACACACTGAGTAAATGTCCCTTGAAATGGTCAGTTGTGTTTAATGTAGACCTTGATGACTCAGACTCGGATAATGGGGACTCAACCTGGACTCAACACTGGCTGTACTTTGGTGGCTCAGACTCTAGTGGGGACTTGACTCAAATCGAACTCAAGGTTTAGTGACTTGATTACAACACTGCAGCACCAAAACAATTTTTTTTTAAATCAGACAATATAATATTTATAAAAGTCTAGCTTTTTCCTCACCATGTTAATAACACAATTCATCATTTTAATTGTGATTATAGACCCTTTACCAGACAGCCTGACACTGACACTAATAGAAAATACAGTAATAAACCATTCTGCTAAGCTGAAGTGTTGTTGTGTCTCTGCTCTGTGACATCCATTAACCCTGTCCTCACTCATGTCTCATTGTGCTGTGTCTGCTCCTCACTGGGTCGCTGGGGGCTGTGCTGCAGCTGCAGGAGCTGTGGAGGCTCAAGTTAAAAAAAAAAATCTACTTCATCATTCTGTGATTATTAAGTACAAATGTTGAAAAGTAAAGTACTGTAAAATGTGGAGTATGTGAGAACCAGTTACATCAAGTGATGAGGCTGCAGACTGCAATGTTCAGCAAAGCTCTCATACATTGTGTTACACAGCGCTTACAGCCATTTCACAGCGATTACCATAAATGTAGGACAAACTGTGCACTCAGAAACCAAGTGCGGCTGACTTGACCAAGCAAAAGCTAAAGGTGACTCACTTGACCGGAGTGGGTAGCTCAGCACTGGCCACATTCAACCTAAAATAATTTAGATCAAGATCAAAGATCAAATATTTTTTATTGTCAATTCACTATATGTGCAGAGCATACAGAAAATTGAAATACCGTTTCTTTAGCCTAACAAGTTAATCTAAATGCAAGTTTTTGTTTGATAGCTGTCCCACAGAAAATAAGCAATTTCAACATCATTCCCTTGTGAAGATTTCCATTTGGGAAAGGTCACACCAATGTTTATCCTCATGTTGTGCAGTCGCCTATCCCTTTTCTTTGTGTCTTTCCTTCTTTAGCAAGAGGGATTTAGTTGTCTTCTTTTTTCTTGTGTAAAAATAGCAATCATCCTTCATTTCTTCAAATTGTTGTTCTAAAACTCATGACAGTGCTTCTGCTTTCTAACGTTACTTCTTCATTGTCTTCCAAGCATCTCCAAATCATTACTCCATATCCAAACTGCTACTTCAGTGTGAAAATGCAAAATTAATGCTTGAGAGCCAGTGTGTAGTTTGCCCATTCTGGGCTACCGTAACAAACATGGTGGCTCAACATGACAGCCTCCATGGTAGAGGACCCACTCCCATGTAGATATAAAAGGTTCATTCTAAGTTAAGGCAATTCTTATTTTCTGGTGATTACACATGAATGAAAATACAGTTATGCATACTATAGCCCCATCCAGCCATCTTCTTCCGCTTATCTGGAACCGAGTCGCGGGGACAGCAGTCCAAGCAGAGATGCCCAGACTTCCCTCTCGCCGGACACTTCCTCCAGCTCCTCCAGGGGAATGCCGGGGCGTTCCCAGGCCAGCCGAGAGACATAGTCCCCCCAGCATGTCCTGGGGCTTCCCCCGGGGCTCCTCCCCG
>NW_018128128.1:116047-129462 GCF_001952655.1 Monopterus albus
CCCTGCGGAGGAAGCTCATTTCGGCCGCCTGTATCCGGGATCTTGCCCTTTTGGTCATGACCCAAAACTCATGACCATAGGTGAGAGTCGGAACGTAGATCAACCAGTAAATTGAGAGCTTCGCCTTGCAGCTCAGCTCCTTCTTCACCATGACGGACTGGTACATCGACTGCGTTACTGCAGAAGCTGCACCGATCCGCCTGTCAATCTCCCCTTCCGTCCTTCCCTCACTCATGAACAAGACCTCAAGATACTTGAACTCCTCCACTTGAGGCAGGAACTCTCCACCAACCTGAAGGGAACAAGCCACCCTTTTCCGACTGAGAACCATGGCCTCGAACTTGGAGGTGCTGATTCTCATCCCAGCCGCTTCACACTCGGTTGCAAACCACCTCAATGCACTGAAGGTCCTGGTTTGATGGAGCCAACAGGACAATGTCATCTGCAAAAAGCAGAGGCGAGATCCTGTGGTCCCCAAACCAGGCTCCCTCCGGCCCTTGGCTGCACCTAGAAATTTTGTCCATAAAGATAATGAACAGAAGCAGTGACAAAGGGCAGCCCCGCCGGAGTCCAACATGCACCAGAAACAAGTCTGACTTACTGCTGACAATGCGAACCCAAGCTCCTGCTCCTGTCGTACAGGGACCGGACAGCCCTTAGCAAAGGGCCCGGGACCCCATAATCCCAAAGCAACCCCCACTATACTATACTATAGCCCATTTCTGATAATAAATCTAGATCTTACACACTGCACCTTTGATATCACCATCAGGTCCAATATTTTTGGTTTAAAACCACATACCTGCTGAAATTGAACTAATAACATCCCAATCTCTTAGCTGCTATTTATGTTTCATGATTATTAGCAAATTAGCATACTAACGTGTTAAGTGTAGATGTTGATTATGGCAAGCATTATACCTACTAAACAGCTGCATGTTCACATGTCAGAGCATGTTTATTTACCTTAAACACTCAATTTACTGCCTGTACAGTGGTTAGCAGTGGCTAGCTAGCAACATACAGTACAACAACAACAAAGGTGACAGTTTGTTTGTACTTGAGTGACAAGTCAGACACAGACTCAGTCTCCTATCCCAGAACTGTCATGTCTCAGAATATTTATGGAGTTTGTGCCTCAGTGTATTGCCACTAAAATAAACTTTATGTTCAAAATAAACATGCTTTTAATTTTGTTGTTTTAATTCCGTAGGTGTTTGATGTATGTGTAGCCAACTCAGTGTGGACTATAATGTCATACAGTGTAGAAAAAACATATTATTTAATGTTGTAGCAGTAGTAATACTTCACATTTTGAGAATTTACCAAGTGTGTATTCATCAGGAAGATTTCAGGCTGTTACTTGGTTCAGTTACAGCATTTTTGTTGTAGAGGAAGATATTTTAGAAACTACTAACCAGATTAGCATGAAGCAGGTTCTGGTTCCCCAAGGATGGCTCTTGATGAATCTTACCAATAGCAGAGTAGCAATATTTGTTCCTAAAACAGAATTTATTTTGACAGTATCAACAAATTTTACAAAAAATTGTTTTATCAAATTTAGGCATCATCACTTTATGGTGAATGGTGCACCCTGTGCATGCACTTTGACACAAATACACATTTTGATTTTAATGCAACAAGCAGAAATAATGCTCAGTGCACAAGGACATTATACTGTAAACTCCACAGACAAAGCTGGTCTGTACGTCCGGTGCCCATGCAGAGGTTGATGCAATATACTGTTCCTGTTATTTATAGCTGCCAACAGGGAGTTGATTGCTCTCTCTCTCACACACACACACACACACAAAACAAATGGTGTATGCTTTTCTCTACACCGTTTGCTTTTTGTTCCAGGATGCCTGGAGACTGAGAATTTGTTTTTTTTTTAGACAGGTCTTTTCTGACTATTGTTACAGCTTTCTCTGGACAGAGTTTCCCCTTCAATTGGAATCTCAGTATGAAGTGACGTTTGTGCCTGGTTCCAGCCTCATTATATCCAGGACAGCGCTTTCTAGAGTAATCCCTCACAATGTATGGCAAAACAAAAAAAACTAAGTGGATTTTCTGTCTCTGCTATATCAAGTTAGAATCAAAGGCAAGGATCTGTGCCCCCTGCAAATAGTCTTCTATGATTACATTTCATTATTTTTCCTCCCTGCTGGATTTGATATGCAACTTTCCAGTCTAGTGGGTGGGATTTCATTAGTTATTTAGCCTGCAGGATCCCAAATCACAGAACAAAGCAGGCCATTGTAGAGGTCTAAATGAGGCATCATTAAGTGGATACACAGTATTTTCACATAATTGTGTCCCTGAGGCTAGTTCATGAACGTTACACTTCCATCACTTGCAAGAAATAACCATATTGACCTAATTACTATACAATTTATTCTCTTGTCACTCATTAGTGTTTATATTCTGAAGTCTTGCTCATGCATTTGCATAAATAGTTTCTTGGTTATTGTTAGGGAATATTACCAGTTCATCTTATCTGTCGGATGTGCTGTTTTAACTGCTTGACGATCTCATTAAAACACCAGTGGAATTTATTTACTGATTTTTTTTGTATGTCTTAGTTCTTTCAACAACACACATGTTCTGACTGACCACTCAGTATTTAAATATTCTA
This sequence comes from Monopterus albus, assembly GCF_001952655.1. Taxonomy (NCBI): domain Eukaryota; kingdom Metazoa; phylum Chordata; class Actinopteri; order Synbranchiformes; family Synbranchidae; genus Monopterus; species Monopterus albus. Next base: position 118,683 of record NW_018128128.1, read on the forward strand.
GTAAGTGCAGCTGTTTTTTTCCAAGAGGATACATTATCATAACTCAAAACGTGTGCTCAATTCAACGGTTAAGAAGAACTGCAACATAGATATAGTACAGACCTTTGAGGTTATTGTGGCTCTAAATGTCGTTTCAAAGCACATGATTCTACACAATGAATTTTTAAATTTTTTTTTACCAAGTTTACACCAAATTAACAAGCAGTAAATAACAACTCTATGTATATAAACAATACTACAGATACTGTATATTAACAGACAGATGTCAATCACTTCTCTTTGATGAGGTTCACTGACTTCATTCTAACATGGATTTTCGTTTCTCCTTCACGTTTTAGTTTCACCTGTGTTGTGGAGACACTTACAGTGAAAGGCACCGATAAAAACACTTCAGCATCAGCTCTGATACAACAGGTGCCATCAGCCAAAATAAACCGAGATTTTAAAATCAAAATTCAGTAGGCTTAAGGAGTGTGTTGAAGATCGATCACTGCATTCATCTGTCACTGTCAAACTCATTGCAGATGGGTTTTAAAGAAAGGATCAAACCAATGCACCTGAACCAGAGATATCATCTTTGTAATTCACACATTTTTCTTGCTTGTCAAAGCCTACTGTCTAAACTACCCAAAACAGAACTTGACTGGTGTTTTAAAGCAACTTTAACTTGCTGTTAAATATACACGGAAAAAGACGGGATGGAGGGTTAATCACCGATCACGTCCTCTGCACTGAAAGGGTTCAAATCTGTACCATGCTGTCGTACCTCAAAGTAGTATTAACACCATTACCACTGCCACAAATACACGGCTAGTTTAGGACACCAATCAGTTTAGCTCAAGAGTTAAATCAGCATGTCTGTAAGCCACATACCCAGCTAGTGTTTTGTTGATTATACTAGTAGTATCTAATGTATCCTGGAGCCTCTGGTCTATAGCAGAGATGAGGGGTAAGCTCTTTCCTTTCCAACTCCACACTCACATATTTTAAAAACTTTATTATAGGACATTTATCAGATTTCACACCACTCCTTTTATTGACACAAAGACTTTATAACCTACAAACTTTATGAAGGAGCATCATTAATCAACCTCACCAGTGTTCTTGAATTCTGAGATGCTTTCAGACAGTGACCAGTTGCACCTTAAAGACCTGAAGAGAAACATTTAAGAGCAGAATCTAATGTTTACACAACATTCAGGGCTGGTTTCACTGGACCGTTTCAGCTCCAGGGCAAATGCTCTTCCACTAAACCTAAAGCATAAGCTCATATCCAGCAAAAAGCTTTCATTCTGTAAAGGACTAATAATTAAATGACCAAATGCTGAGATCCCAGAATCCCTCAGGGACTATTCCTACTGCTAGTTGACAATAATCAGTCCCGGTCAAGTGCCTGTGCCCTCTCACTGATTGCCCAACTTCAGAGGCAGTCATTACTACCCCAGGCCAGCAATACAGTAAAACATTTCTCCCAGTAAAATTAGCCACCTGGGCTTTGAACTGTTTTCCACTGGCCTACTTAAACCTAATGGGCACACATTCTACTTTGTTGTACAAGGTTATGAATTGATTTATTGTCTTGAAACACAGTTTCAAAAATGGTTTTATACTGTATATGCCTGTATTGTATGTGTTGTCCCATATTGCATATGTGTGTCTTGTGCAGGTTCAGGTAGAGTTGTTCATAATGGGAATAAAAAATTGGAAAATTACAAAAGTGGACATCTACTGTCAACAACATGGGCACTTTGCAGTGTTGCACTTGTTGGAACACTCACATCCAAAATCAGTTTTATCCTTAGTTGTCAGTAAATTTATGTTGGTGTCTTTGTTGTTAAATGTTGTAAGCAGTTTCACAACTTTTAATGCCAGCCAGTCTTTACAAGAACCTACATGTTGTATTTGTACATAAGAAACATAATGAATATATTTTTAAAAACTTTTAAAATGCTCTGGGACATCAACTTTACATGAAGACTGTATGAAATGAACTAACATATCCATGACAAAAGTGTGGTCAAGGCCTCCCAGGATGAACGCAAACAAAATAAAGAATATCTTTGGTAACATAAGTTGTTCTGAGGGCAGCACGGTGGCACAGTGGTTAGCGCCGTTGCCTCACAGCGAGAAGGTTCCGGGGTCGGGCCCCACCTGGGACCTTTCTGTGTGGAGTTTGCATGTTCTCCCCGTGCTTGCGTGGGTTCTCTCCGGGTACTCCGGCTTCCTATCACAGTCCAAAGACATGCAGCTTAGGTTGATTGGTGTCTCTAAATTGCCCATAGGAGTGTATGTGTGGTTGTTCGTCTATGTGTTAGCCCTGCGATGGATTGGCGACCTGTCCAGGGTGTACCCCGCCTTCGCCCGATTGCCGGCCGGGATTGGCTCCGGCCCCACCCGTGACCCCGTTCAGGGACTACGCGGTAGAAAATGAATGAATGAATGAAAGTTGTTCTGACGTTTACTAGCTATGATTGTATATACATTTGTTGCAGATTCTGGACATAAAACTAAAGCTTTTTTATAATAGTTTTTCCCAAGAACATTTTGTAATGGTCTGAATTATGGAGTGTAATGGGTATAGTAATGGAACTTAGGGGGGCTCTGTTTATTATTCACAGGATTTATTAGAACCATAAAAAAGAAACGCATTTAGAGTATTTCTCTAAATCCAAGTTTACTACTGCATACATGTATGTTATAGTTTAACAGCTGATCTTAAAGGTGCAGTGTATAAGATCTAGAAGAATGTATTGGGAAATGGGATAGCTGTTTGTTAAGTGTGAGGTAACATTCCACTGCTCCAGACCTAAACTGCTGAGCCTGTCAATCTGTAGACAATAGTTTCCAGCTTTTACTGTTACCTGCAGCAGCATAAAATGTGCCAGTGTATAGTGCTCACATTAAATTTGTGCTAACTCACTAGCACAAACATTACAAGGAAGCAAGACAGGTTCGTTTTTATGCTTTTTTAAAATTTTATTAACTTAAGAATACCGTGACTTATCCTATCAGCTGTAGTGATTTGTTCTCTCCTTCCCATTGCAAGGAAAGCGGTAAAATGGCAGCTGACCTGTGATTTTTGATCCAGACCTACTGAAACCATGAGGAAAACAAAATAGCCCAGAAACAGAATCTTACGTCACCACTTAACAAGCACATAGTATGGATAAATATGTTTTCATTGATGTGTAAATGCCAGAAAGTAAGAATCCTTGCATTTTCTTTAGCTTAGAATGAGTCTTTTATATCTACATAAGAGCGGGTCTGCTATCATTGACGCTGAAACGCAAATGTTTTTTTTATTTATTAGGATGATGACTATTATTATTGTTGTTGTTATTTTACAGTAGCCCAGAGCAGACAAACCACACACTGTCGTGAATTTTGCATTTTCACATAGAAGTAGCTTGGATTGTAGTTTGAATTTGGAAACGGTTGGACAATCAAAAGAAATAACATAAGAAACAAAAGGAAGCACTGCCCTTTAACACCAGAAAAGGAAGACAAGATGAATGTCCATCGTCAAAGAAGCAAAGACACAAAGAAACAGGCTGTTTTAAGGTTAACTGCAGTCAAGTGAGCCTTCAGATGCAAAAGCCCAGTCAAGCCAGGTGCGGTTCAATTTTTGTTGCCTTTTCTTTTAAGCAGTTACGGTAAGGGTGCTTGGAGCTGCCAAGATGGACATTTAAAGTGTGGCCAAGTGTGTATTCAGCCTTCTTGAATATTATACTGCGGTATAATGAGTCGTCTTTAGCTTAGTCAAGACAGCTGCACTTGTTTTCTAAATGTGCAATTTGTCCTACATTTACAGTAATTGCCGTGGAACGTTTGTGAGGGCTGTTGAACACGACTTATGAGAGCTTTGCTGAATGTTGCAATCTGCAACCTCACTGCTAGGTATAACTGGATCTCCCATCCTGCACATTTCACTATAGTACTTTACTGTAGTATTCAACATTTGTAAGCAAGTCTTTTTTTCACACAGGTTGCATTTTTCATTCACCAATGTGACACAGGTGTGTGCACGTCTGTGAGCTACCTGAAAGAGGCTATGGCAAAATGTTCCCTTTTGATTTGAGCTATTAAAAATGTGTGGTCATTTATGAACAAAAGTGTGACTCTGCTTTAATGTTTTTATGTTTTAAGACATACAAAAGTTTCAGTGTTTCTTAAAACTCTAGTGTTTCAAACTATTTTTTGGTATTGAAATTGCCCTCTGATAAATTGGGCCACATTTTAATTTGATTAAATTGTACATTTTTGTGACAGTTCTCTCTGCTTGCAGCATTGTAGAAGAGCTGGTGTTAATGCCAGGCAGTGCAATCTAATGAGCATTTTAGAGGCATTCAGCAGTAAAGAGAGCATCCCAGTGATTCAATGGTTGCACTCGGTTAACGGGAACATAGCAGTGGTGACAAGCAGAGTAAAGTGTAGTAATGAATGCATCGGGGCAGAAGTTGAGTCCTCTTTCTCTGTAGTCTGGTTTGCTGACACAGATGGGGCCCACGCTGCTCTAGTCTGGATCACTCCACTTAATTTGAGGCCAGGCACTCTGTTTAATTATAGATAACACAGTGGGAAGGTAAAGCCAGATTTAACAGTTTTACTGGCTACAACATCCCAAATTGGAAGTGCTTTAAGCCTCCGCAGTGGGCTGATGAAATCTGTTTGTGGTGATCTGTGAAGAAATTAAAGGCAACTTTCAGGATTAGTACTGTGGCAGGGTGAAATAAATGCAAGCTGTCATTTTGTTGACTGATTTAGGAACTGTTACATAGGACGATTATTGTTATCTGCTTGCTCATATAGGACAGTGTGTCGTCTATGAAAGTCGGTTGCAGTCAATATTAAAATGACATTATTTAATCCCACTGGCAATTAATTTACCTTTGTGAGTGAAGAATGATTTAATTTAAAGTTCGCAGTAGTTGGCAATACAGTTACTGCCAAAACTATGAAAATTGAAAGCTCTACTGAATACTGAGATTGTGTATATATTCCATAGGGAGGATCAAACTGAATGTGAGGTAGTTTTAGTATTTTTATTTTCAAACGGACAGAAATTGAATCACAAAGTAGACTTTTATATTTGAAGCATGTCCTGGTTTAAAATAATTTAATGGAAATGGCCTTTGTTGTGGTCATTTCTATTATCGTCAATCTCATAATGACTTTCCAAAATTCATTAAAGCCAAAAGCCTGGGAGAATCCTGCCATTATGGAAATTTTGATTTTAATCTCTTAAGTATCTAAAATCAGGACAAATCCGCTTTAGATAACATCCCCAGTAACATTTCACAATAACCTTCATGTATAAGATTTAAAAAAGCATGTCTGTTCTGTGGGACCTCCATAAGGAGCTAAATAAAAATTTGTCATAACTCGTTCCCACATGAATGAAAAATGAACTTTTATCAGATGATTTCATTTGATTGGCAGCCACTGGCTTCCATATGTTTTAGCAGTTTGATATAAACACTGGCATGTCCAGGTCAGTGTTATCCACCGGACGTGACAGTTATGATGCATTTTGATTGATCACATATTTATTTCTAGAATGATTAGAAATGAAGTATGAGGTGTCTTTGATCTGAATAGATCTAAATGACATATGTTGATCAGTTAACAAACAAGTCTGAAAAAATGATTCCTGTTGCTGTTTTAGTGAAGGGATTCCTGGTCGAAGACATCAAATCAGCTAATACAATTCAAAAGATACTTAGTGTTGACTTCAGCCATCCTCTGGCCAACAATACTAGTGTTACCAGCTTTCAGAAACTCCATTTAGTGCTGCAGATTTACCTAACACGATGTCGGTCAGGCTGTAGTGTCATCTCACAGATACAGTTTCTGATCATGATCATACATGTAGACTGTACCCTGAGTTGTGCTTTTGGGTTTGGGCTTATCAGTGACTTTTTCTCTTTTTGTTCTCACTAAAACGCACACAAGCACACCAACAATGGCTCAGAGCACTTATCTGATAGTATGCCTATCACAGAGAAATTAGATGAGTTAAATCCTCAGACTGTTTTGAATGTTATTCACTTTTTTAAGTAGAGCTGATTGTGTTGTGTGAATAGAACTATTAAGTCAGATTGTTCTGTCATCAGCAACAGCATTCTAATCCTGTTTAATTCTCATACCTGGTAGTAGCTGTCGGCAGGAGACAAAAGACATAGACATAGTGGTCCTTTTGGAAATGTCTTCAGGGACTTGGCAGGATGGATTGTCAGATAGCACAGTGCACAGACCAGGTACAAAATATCAACTTTCTGCTGTGATGTCATCCATGCAACTTTGGTCTAGTCTGTGTGGAAATTGTGTTATTTACTGCAGAATTGGCTAGAAAGTCTAAAATGTTTCCACAGGGAGCTCATCTTAAAAGTTTGAAAGGACATGAGTGTGTCTGACCTGCGTCACCAGCAATCATCTTTCAATGAGAAATATTTATGGTTATGGAATTAGGTTTTCTTGCTTTTATAGCACAGCCTAGCTGTTCTGCTTTCACTGTGAGGTCTCTGCACAGTGGACCTTCTTGCAACCACTTCTGCACATGGCTTTTTGTGTTGCCTCGCTGTCAGATTTCTGTCAGCTCTGTGAATGAAACTCTTCCATATTCAGTACCTGTCTGTGGCGCATGGTCAGAGGTCTGACACTGACACTGCCCAGCGTGCTTGGACTGCTGCATCCCACTGTCAGGAGTCAGCCTCACACTTGACCTAGTTCAGTCCGGAGTTCTACATTTTTTGGAGGTGGTACTGTGATGCCAGAACAAAGTGGGCAAATGTACTGAATGTAAAAAAACAACAACTGCATATTAGACAGTAAAGACTTTTAAGTGCATACTAATGAGAACTTTTTTTCTCAAGTATGCATAATTAAAGAAGTCTGTACTAATGATAATGCTGAGCCTGTCAGGAAGATTGAGTTAGTATCGCGTAATTGATCAAAGGATTGTGTAACAACTGCAGAGAGTTGTGGGACTATCCGAGCTCATCTGTCCGAGCCCTCAGAAGAATCACCTTCTGACCTTCCATGGACTCTTTAGTTGGTCCTGGAACGTAAAAGAAGTTCAAACCTTTTTAAAGAGACTACCGTGCCCTTCTGCCCCCTCTCCTTGTTGTGTTCTGTGGGTCATTGCATTTCACTCCACACATTTAGCAAATCTCTTAGACCGGGATTACTGCTTCCTGGGGATTTGGGATTTCTGCCTGTCCATCACGTTGCAGTCACCATTTGTGTGTTGCTCTTCTGTGTCTTTTCTGCTGTTCATCGATGCAGCCGCAGTCTCTTTCAGACAGAGCCAGCCATTTTCAGTGCTACTGATGAAAGCTAGCTGAGGGAAGAAATAAAGAAATGATGGCACAGCATGAAGACAAATTGTAGCTTTGAAAACATATTGCCACATCTTTTTGGTCTCTGAGATGGAAGAATATTGGAGGCATTGCGGTGAAATAAGCAGGTTTGCTGGGGCAATAACACAAGATTATTGACCAACTGTTGATGCCATTCGGAGACTGAGAGGAGTTTTTTCCCCAGGCTTTTCTCTTCAGATTCTGCTTTGAACTTTGGAAAGAAACTACCAGCAAGTGATACTGTTAGACTGTGAGTTTTTAAAGTGGATATAGAATATTAGCTAAGAAGAACATTTACTGAGAAGTACTTGAGCTAAATGTCTACTTTGCATCCGTAATTTACCCAAACTGATGTTTACTCTCAAATGAAATTACGGTGGGCGCATCCCCTTGACTTTTAGGAAGCATCTTACAGCTTCATTTGCTCTAAATGAGCAATCAAAGAAGAACAGCTTTTCCCCCATTGGCCCAGTGTCTTCAGCCCTGATGTGTTCCTTTGCCACGGCCACCACCAGGGACATGCCTGGACCTGCAGCTAAAGGAGCTTTCTCATCAGACAGGGATGAGGACAAACAGACGGAGGCGGCTCAGTGTCAGAGCCGCCAGCACGCGTCTCTGTCTTGTGTGGCGGAGGAGCGCTTCTTGATAGGCAACATCGTGGCCTTCTCCAAGTGGAGGCTTGGCTACATGGGTGAGCCTTGTCAGATACATAGTGTAGAGTCAGACTGGTTATAAGCCTTTTGTAAACATCTACACCTTATTATTTAAAGCTGTTGCCACATTGTGTCTGAACCAAAACTCCATGCAGTCCCTTGTGTTGCATTGTTTTTGCAGTGGGCAACACAGCAGAGCAGTGGTTAGTACTGTTACCTTACAGCTGGAAGGTTGTGGGTTTCCTCCGTGTGCTCCGCTCAAAAGACATGAAGGTTAGGTTAAATGGTGGCTCTCTAATTAGCACTTAGGTGTGAATGTGAGCATGAAGGGTTGTATGTGGCTGTGTCAGCCCTGTCCGGCTACCTGCCCAGGGTGTACCCTGCCTCCTGCCCACTGTTAGCTGGGACTAGTTCCAGCCTCCTTTCACTCTCATGGATAAACGGGTATAGCTGGTGGATGTGTGGATGGTCTGAATAGAGGACTGATGGTGACATATATTTTTTTATGCTTCTTGAAAGAAAAAAACATTTTGGGTTCTTGGCATCTTGGTGAAGTGATGAGGAGTGTGTTTAAGATTAGAATGTTTTTATTTCTTCACGAGATCATTTTATTGTTGTCGTACATGTTCATCTTTAGCTGGCAGCTTTTAGTGATATGGTGACCTCAGCCTGTGTTGAAGAGGCAAAGCATTCACCACGTTGTGGACTAGAAGGGCTGAGGACCAACTCTTCTAGTCAGTTTGTGACAGCAGCACTGTCCCAGTGTTTTGTGAACTCCTCCTCACAGGAGTTTAGATTGCTTGATGCTCAGGTGTGTGTGATGTGGTGTTAGCATTTGGAAGGTGTGTAGTTCAGCTCCTCTGCAGCCCACACTTACTGTATCTATGAGGCCGCTCTCTGTGTAGACATCTAAGACACAAAAAAGGCAGCAGAGAAATACTGTTAGCTGACAGAGCTGTTACCCCTGGCAGGTGGGTGTTTCTTTTAGGACTGTAAATCATGGTGGCTAATGATAGTTTTTTTAAAAAAGTGACTGACAACTTTAATAAAAACAAATTAATTCATGCAGAAAATGCTGTAGGATCTCCTGGTATGGTGCCCGTGTACTCAGAATGTGTCCACTTGAGCAGTCAGAGGTTCCTCCCACAGTTGTCTAGCTGAGTGTTTAAACTTTGCACTACCACCCTGTCACTCTTCATTAGGTTTGCTTCTTCCACATCAACAAAAGGGCCATCTGCATCATGGAATCACTTGCGTTTGTGTATCGGGCTGCGACATATGGCCTCCAGACAATCCCTCTGGGCTTAACCTGATGGAGTGTGGCTCCACCTCATTGGCCCAGATTGTGAGTGTGGCAGCAGCCATTTAGGTCACCCTGCCATGTCACTGAGATGACACCCGCTCACCTCACTGTACCCGGCCTCAGCCTCAGCTGTGTTGTGATGGACTACTCACTTGTCACCTGTTGTCTGCTTCCTGCTTTAACCCTATTAACCAGCCTCAGCAGCCGTGGCCTCCAACAGGACCACTAATGCCTGTTAAATACTGGAGTGCTGATGTAGGTCATACCTTTACATGCCAACTATGTCTTTGAAGTTTACTGGTGCTGAATACACTAGCAGTCAAAGGTTTGGACACGCTTAGCATTCAGTTCAAAAGGAAAGACCGGCAGTCGCGTTACATTCCTAATGCAACATATTGGAATGTGTTGGAATGCACTGAAGGACCCTGAGGATTATCCCTCTGGTAGATCTAGTGTGAGTTAGAAGGATAGGATATTTATGTTTAAGTTGCAGTATTTAGCAGATGTTTTTGTCCAAAGCAGCACACAAAAACATTAGAATAACATCAGTTAATTAACATAAGAATGGTTGTCTTTATTTTTCTCCATTTTATGGCATTTGTTTACCTTTTTTAGGGTTCCAGCCTCCCCCGATAGGCTAATCCCGTGTTTCACATCACATTGAACTGTGGGAAATTCCCTCCGGACAAGATGGCAGAAATGCCGACTTATGGAAAGTGAGCATGAAGGGCTCAAACTGAAGGCAAGCGAACCTTTGTGCACTTGATGGTTTCATAGTGGGATGGCCCCGAAGCCTCACTAACTCAGACACCAGATGCTATAGAAATCCACAGTAGAAACTAAACTGTAGTTACAGAATGTGATCAGGATTTTGCAGGACAGTTCAATTTCAGCGTTCTTCTCTGGTGATAGGGTTGTTGTTCCTGAACACAGTTTGCTTGAACCTCTGCTGTAATAGCTCATAATCAACTGAATCAGATGCCTCCTCCGGAGAGAGCGACAGCATCATTATTAATAACAAATACTGTGACTGTGTCCTGATTTAATATCCCTGAAAATTGAGTTTTCTGTCAAGCTGTTTAATTTGCAACTTTCCTTGTGTTTCTAATAAGTAGCCTAAATGCTGGCACGGTATTCAGTATGAACCACTCAGGAGTCTTATTTCAATTTTAAACTTAAACCCTTTACACTTTCATGTGCTATATTCCAATTCAGAAACTTGTAAAAGGTGCTGTGAATTTTTTTTTTTTTTTTTTGCAGCTCTGTTCAAGTGCGGCCCCCACAAGTGGAGAAAAGAGGACGGACTATTCATAGAAACAAGCACATGTGTTTAGTGGCTTGATGACACTTCTTGTGCGCTCTCATTAATCAAGCTCGCAGATATGATTTGAGCCTGTTTACAGGCATCTGAGCAAGCGATTATCCACCGTCTCTCCACATCCACACACACTTTAAGTCTGATGTTG
>NW_018128128.1:129503-135261 GCF_001952655.1 Monopterus albus
GTCTCTCTCTCCATCTCTCCGAGGTGTTGTTCATGTGTGTGTGCTACTGGTGCATCTTTGTTCTCTCAGACTTCTCTATGCAGCATCATTTTGTTTTTTCAATTTGTTGCTGTCAAACTCTACAGCACTTCATCTATGATCTGTTCCACTGCTTGTCCAGCATCACTCCCTGTTTACAATACTGTACAGTGCACTGCTCTTGCCCTCTGTCATTTTATTTGAGTGTCCAAACCTATCCGCTCAACAACTCCACTACGGAATAAAAAAGCCACTTACATGACATGTCTAACAATCCCACAATGTCATGCTCTGTATTTCATAGATGCAGCAATTACCACTGCGATCAGCTGCTGGGAGTTATTATGACAAGTGTAAACTGAGTGTCTCATATAGGGAGTATAAGGCAATGACTCACCAGCCCTTTCCTTACACAGAAGTGACACTGTAACTGTTAATTGCACCCACATTGGTTTTTTTCTTTTTAAAATTGTGATAATGTTAATTTCTGGTTAGAACTCAGGGTTTTCTAACAGTTTGTTAGCGTTTCCTCACATGGGGAAACCGCAAGCACTGCTCTCACACCCACCCTTTGTTGATGTGTGATCAGCACTTAGTCTAATTAGTGTCCAGCTCTGTGAAGTGTGGGACTGTCACACATCAAACTCGTGTAAACTCTGGATTGGACTGAGATGTCTGAACTTCTGTGACAAAACTCAGAATCAACTCTAGCGATTTTTAGTTGTTACTTCATACTTTGTACAACACAGGGTTGTCACAGTGCTTCATATGAATATGGAAGACACGATTCTAAATGCAGTGCGTGTACCTGTAGACAGTACTGAAAGGGAGGCACCTCCTGGAGCCTCAGCACCAACACAACGTCCCAAACCACTGGACTGTTGGTTAATTTATTATACTGGCTTTTATTATCCAGGCTCAATCAGCCTTCTGTAACCTATGAATGACTTCTCCAATGTGCAGACATGGATCACTTCCAGCACTACTTGCTGCTTTTTGTTGTATATGTGGAATCTCTGAGTTACAGTTTCATGTATGGCTTAAAACATTCTCTTTTCTACTGTTGGAGCATCACGTAGCGGCAGTGATTCAGTTAAATCAATATTTAAAATTTTGGAGTTGCCTTACACATGATTCATGTCATTGGTTTGTTGCTACTTCTATGTGAGCACATCTCAGCAACGTACAGGAGGAAGATATTTTAAAGATGCAGTCGTCTTCCCAGGGGGTTTCCACTCACAGCCAGCTTCATCACATGAGCAAATACTTTCTCCTTTTAGCCGACTGGCAGGGGAGTGTGAGCCAAATGTGGCCTCTTTCCTTGCCTACTCATCTGTGAGTTAATTGTGTTCAAGAGAACCAGTGTCTAGAGTGTGGTCCACATTGAAATGAGCTTCTTTGGTTGCATTTTGATTAGATTTCACCTCTCTCTGCACTGGTAAAATCAAACATGTGGATGCAACATCTTTGCTGTTTTCATCCCAGCTTATCTCTGCTTAGTCTAGATGTCCTGTTTGCTTTTAATGTCAGTAAAGGGAACATGGAGGGTTGGCAGTGGGGCTCTTTGGCTCCACATTAAGCTCTGGATGTGAGCAGCGATAGCAGCAGATGCAAATGTTGGCCAGGAGGCTGATGGAGAGTGTGTGGCTCATCTTTGGCAGGAGGAGGAAGATAAGCCACTTAGATCGCTGTCAGGAGATGCTTTTCCTCAGTGTGCCATCCTGACCTGAGAGCCCGTATGCTCATTCCAACCAAACTTTGACAGCAGCTCATTTCATGGATTACTGCCTCCTCTCTGGCTGAAGGAGTCCAGATCCTTAGCTCTGTTACGGGCGCTGGCATCAGGCGCTGCAATCAGCCAGCAGCTACAGAAAACCCACTTCCCCTGAAATCAGTAAAAAGCTGCTCCACTGCCTGCATGCTCCGTTATCTTACGTGGAAGAGTCCTAGCTGTAAAACCATTAAGGGTTAATTGGTTTTGGATAATGTGTTCTTTATTCTCTTACCACAAACTGAAAATGAAACACAAATAGCAATGATAATTTTGTTCATTTGAACATTACACAAGCACAGAATGAGCATACAGGGCCTATTCAGTTAGTAATGATGATGTTTTGGATTTGGCACATCAGTATTAAATGCAGGATATTGTCTAGTCAGTGCCGGTTATGTGAATCAGTACCAATACTACCACATTTTTCTACAGAATGTTTTTTTTTTAAGAGGAACAAGCAGCTATATTTTATTGTGACACGTACAACGAAATTTTGTTTGGAGCCGAGGGCCCCGGTGCGCATATGTGCCACCATCATGGGCAACTTGGGGGGTTCAGTGTCTTGCCCAAGGACACTTTGACATGTGGACTGTAGGCACCAAGATTTAAACCTTCAACTTTACGGTTGGGAAACAACTGCTCTACCCACCGCACCACTTTTGCCAATGTAAATGTTGCCTAAACACATAACAACAGTACACACACTCTGATTACTATTGTTTGATATTTGTAATAATTGAATTAAAATCAGGAGCAATTTGATCAAAAATATAAGGGAACAAAAGTAATGCTCCCTAATGACAAACCTCAGTGATATCCAAGTGTTCCAGCTCATTACCTCTCATTTGTGTTCAGCATATGCACAGCATTTGTGACACAACCAGCTGCATTTAGTTAACAGACAGCACTGTCAAAACTGCCAAAGCTCTCCAGGTGGAACTTCCATTATGGAAATTTAGTTTAGACTGTGAGCAGACAAATGCCTCGTTGGTGTTTCAAACAGTGATCGATAGGTAAATCAGATGTTTTTTTTGATCCTGAGGGAAATGAGGAAATGAGGCACATCCCTGGGAGTGGGGGGCGCGGGAGAGTTGCACAGGAGGTGTAGAGAGACAGAAAACAAAAATACTATATTAGCTAAAATGGACAAGTATATACAGGTGTTCTGAAAACAGTACGAGCTAGTTATTGTAATGATGCCACTGATTTGACGGCACAGTCAGCAGCTGGAGCTGCAGCAGTGGCTGCCACACACAGACGGTGGAGGAAGTTATACTACACACCTGAACACAGGCACGACATATTTTTGCTTCACTTTGTCTGAGGATGTCATTATTTCCACTGTCCATCGCTAACAGGCGTCAGTAAATGTTTAAAGGAATTGCAGAAACAGTACTTCTTGTAACTGCACAATTTCCCTGAGAATGATCAGGTTGTATAGTTTTCTTCGATGTCAAAATCAGTTAGTTGTCTATTCAGTCATGGGTACATTGGAATCAGGAGCTAGTAACAACTTATTCAACATACTTTTAATGAGTCCCATCAGCGTGGGCGAAGGGCCAGTGATGATGATGGAGGATGTTAGGGTGGTGGGGAGGTCTCAGATTTCATATTAGGCTAATCGAGCAGAAACAATTTGATTCACAGTGTGTAAACTGAAGTCCTACAGTACAGTATATCGACTGGTCCGGCCCAGATATGAATAGAATATAAAGTCCCATTTATAATGTAGTTTATTTCACAGTCATTTTCATGACAGTAAGTGGATCGTTCTTCTGTCCTTCTTCACATTCTTCATGTTTTTGTGGGTTTGCAAACACTCATCTGAAATGTCAGTTTAACATTCTGTTCAGAACACAGATGATTTTCTCTGTATCTGCAACTTACAGCAAATGTCAGGAACTGTAAAGTAACATTTACCCCAATCTCTAAGGTAATGTGGCCTCCTTGCCCTGGCACACACTGGGAATGTATTTTCTCTTGTCATTTGTACCCTTTTTCCAAACCAACAGTGTGTGTGTGTGTGTGTGTGTGTGTGTGTGTGTGCAGCTGTTAGAATGACACATTGACACCGTGTGACTATTCAGTGAAATGAATGTATGGATGAGCAGGAAAGGCACAGAGACAGAGCGTAGAAACATATGTTGATGATGACGTATACTGCCTGACTGGGGAGAAACTGGCTCATAGTATCTTCACATTTCTTCACTTTCAGAAGGAATTTGTGTTATTTGATTGTACAGTGAAGGTAAAATATGCAAGTTTGACACTAGCCTCTTTAGTTGAGTCATTTTAGTTTGTGTTCTGGATCCAGGTCAGTGTGTGTATGTGTGTGTGAAATCCAGTCTGCATGTGGGATCAATAAGGCACTCCGTGTCTGTTGGCACCATGGTGGCTGCTGTATCGATTCTTCCAAAAAGGCTAATTTCCTTTCTGTGTCTGCTGGGTGAGAAAAAGCAGAGTCACAGCTCACGTCAGTTCTCCTCCAACAGACAGTTCACTGATTCAGCCACTCTGCATTGGCACTTTATTCACTGCATTGGTTCATATATAACCAGAGAATGTCCTTACTGTTTTAAACACTGAGATGTAAAGGTAGCATTACAGTCTATCACTCCTGGATCCCCACTTAAATGCATATTTTCATCCTTTCATTTTTCATCCTGTTGTGTTGTTGCAGGTTTTTTTTTAACTGAATCATGGTGTATTCACAAATGCAAAATGCATAAACCAAGAACCAGGACTGTTGCGCACCTTAAGATGTGTTTGTAGGAAGAATGGGACAAAATGCCTCCTAACACATCAATCACTTGGTGTCTTCAGTCCTTAAATGTCTTTTAAGTGTTGTGAGAAGGAACGGCACCATGGTAAATGTTTTACTGCCCCAACTTTTTCTGGAATGTCTTACAGCATCAAAAGTGAAGTGAGTTTTTATTTTGAACAAAGAATAAAACTGATGCGGTAGCACATCAAATAATGTTCTGCTGGATTGTTTTCCATGCTAACAGGACACTGATGATTTACAAATCACTGTTTTCTGTTTTAATTAAGATTTTACAAACCGTCCCTACTTTTTCTGATTTGGGATTATATCTTGAGATTAACTGAGTCTTGAGCCACAAAGGCATCATTTACCAAGACAACCGAGATATGAAAATGAGATAACCAGGCTTGGTGTCAGCAGGGACGTTGTTCTGGAGAAAGGGGGAACAGTGGAAAAAAGACCCTGCAGCCTGCAGGGTTCTTTTTGGCTCAGGGAAAACAGGATCCGTGGATTCTGACAGCAGAGAAATCATTGGTTAATTGTTTCAGCAGACAGTAATGCATACAGTATTTGCACACTACCAATGTTACCAGTATGACCAGAGTAGAGTATTGATCAAACCGCCTATTTCTGCCCATGAGTGTGGCATCCAAACCCAACCAGAACCCAAAAAACTTATATAAGTGAGCCAGACACAGTTGAGTTTGTACCATGTTTTTATCCCTGGGCAGATATTTGAGTGTAAAGTCAAAACTTAATGTCTGAAATGTGAAATTATAATGACTTGTGCTGTGATATTTCACCCCTAATCTTTCCTGGCAGGATTTCAATCTTAAAAAAAGTTGTTGCTATACTGATGGAGTTAGAGCTGTGGAAATGGACAGTATGCTGAATTTACCATATTAGCAAATATAGCACAGGCAGTAGTACTGCCCTCATCGATGCTTTTCTTCCTCTTCTTTTAATTGTATTAGTGACGAGGCATTAGTTCTTTATGCTGCATAATTTGAAATGCCGAACACCAGTGCTTCTTATGTAGTAATCTGATTATTCACGGAATCAGAATATTGTTTTCTTTTATTTACCAGAGCGTATTTTGTCTTTATGGTGATGCATTAAGATATTTGTTTTCGTCACATGATAAGTCATTAGGTAATTTCATAATTTATTATAATGAGTTAAAATATGCAGTTGCACAGTGT
>NW_018128128.1:135990-191040 GCF_001952655.1 Monopterus albus
AGTTTCTTACATTGGAATGTCTCTTTTGCCAATCTGTTTTCTTGAGTTTAGAGGGGTATGCACTCAGTAGCTGTTCTCTTGCTATAACGAGCCGGGTGGCAAAAGGGTTACACTTAGAAAATCATAACCAGTAGACTCAGGAACTGCTTCTTCCCCCCCCCCCATATCATTTCTGGGACCTTTATAATTGATGTTTAAAAGGTGAGGATCATACTGAACCCTAAACATAGTTTCTTACATTGGAATGTCTCTTTTGCCAATCTGTTTTCTTGAGTTTAGAGGGGTATGCACTAAGTAGCTATTCCCTTACTATAATGCACACACTCACAGAATACTGCTCTGTTATCCATTTGCACACTGTACTGTACATATTGCAGATACTGTATATTTATCTTTGCACTACTTACATCCATTGAACTGTTCACTCGTGTAACTTGTCTTGTTATTCTGCACTATTTCATTGCATTTCATCCCATTGCACTAGTGTTCTATAAGCTTATTGTACCTTATCCATTACTTGTTATTTAAATCCATAAAGTCTGTTGTATATTGTACATTACCCTACATATCTTACTGTAAAGATCAATTGTACATATCTATTGGTAAATTAGTTCAGACTATACATACTGTAGATTCTGCACACTCTGCACTGCTGTTATTGAACTTCTGGTTAAATGCTAAACTGTATTTTGTTGCCTTGTACTTGTACATGTGTAATGACAAAGTTTAATCTAATCTAATCTAATGAGCCTGAGCTGAAGGAAAAATTTGTTTTTCCCCTGATATTTCCAAAATGCCTTAAATGCAGCATGATTCACACCGTAGGCATGTTGAATGTCATATCTGTCAGTGACCTGCCAGCCATTCTGAAACATCTGCCTGCTGAGGAGGCCTGATTCCCTGCGTGTTGGGGGTGTTTGATCCGATGTGACAGGATGTGTTTCATAGTTTATAATTGATAGTATGGCCACATGAGGTTTAACTGTAGCCAAGGGGCACCACACCATTAGCTTCCTGTGGAGGAACTGTCAGATTTCTCTCTAAAATAATGGCAAGGTCGCACCGAGGCTTAGCTGAATTTTCAGTGTCACCATCCAGGATTTTGACACATCTTGTTAAAGTCAGTCTTTTTCTCCGGGTGTTTGTTTTACTCCTAGAATGTGTGAAATTACTTCTGTTTAGGTCATAGTATAAATCTTGACATCTAAAAAGAGCTCCTGCTTTTATTGGTTTTTCCTCTTGTTGTTCTGTCACAGTCTACAGTGTGAAGTCAAGATTTTGTTAAAGGGCATTTTGTGAAGAAATTGCTGTCGTTTGTCTTCTCTCGCTTTCTCTTCCTCCCATGAGACAAGGAGTGCTGTCGGCAGTGACAGGCACATCCAATGCTTTATGCTGTCTTTTCATGTGAGTGTATAAGTAAATGACTGTGTTTTGCATAAGAGTGTAGATGGGATTTGTTTTGGAAAGGTGGCACACACACACACACACACACACACACACACACACACACACACACACTTGTGCATAGACATTGCAGTTGCAGTGCACACTCCAGCAGTTTTGACTACTTTCCAATCTTTATCTTCTCTTCCCTCCAGTGGAGAAATGCATGAGCTCCATGCAGATGGGGACCCAGATGGTGAAGCTCCGCGGTGGCTCCAAGGGACTGGTGCGGTTCTTCTATCTGGACGAACACAAGTCCTGCATCCGCTGGAGGCCCTCACGCAAGAATGAAAAGGCAAAGAGTGAGTGTCTTCTTCCTTTTTACAGTTACAAAGGAAATCTGTCTTGGCCCTGTGGTTTAATGTGCTCAGAATACAAACTTATGGAAAACCTTTTGTGCTGTACAGTATAAGCAAAGGTTCACTGAATGTCCCAAGGCATTTTGGCGTGTTTTCACTCCTCATCTCCATATGTCATCCTTCCAAATGCTCGACCAAATGAAGCGTTGTCAGAAAGACAGCAGCTGTTTTTGTAAACACATACAATGTGCCAGTAACTGCCAACCAGATTAGTGTGTTTCATTGAAGGACCCCAGCAAATAAGTATTACTGCTCCTCATACCCCGACACAACCAGTTAAAAATTTCGCATAGTTTATAAAGAAATTTTTCAAACCAACAGTTGCTAAGTCTATTAAATTCATCAAAAATCAATTAAATGTATGCGTGCGCTCAGCGTTAATTAAAATGTTTACATCCACATTAAATGACAGGAGTAGTATAACTGGTATACTGCCCATTCTGCTGCACGCCTCAGTGATGATAATGCAAATTAGTGCATTATGTTAAAACAGAAAAAAGAAAAACATCACATTTATCAGTTTGTAATACAATATGCTACAGTACAGCCCAAAACATCACTACAATACATTGTCTGAGAGTTGTAGAACACTACATGGCTAAAATAGCTTTACTCTACATTATTGTGTAATCATTAATTTGGGGATGTTAGCTTGTTCTCACTGTTAGAAGATATGTTGTGTCTGTACTGATGAACTATGCAATACATGCATGTTTGGTAATGGCAGCTTTTAAATGAGAGGCACAAACCAAATTTTCATGGAGTCAAAGTGACATGTCACATGTAAACACTGGTTCTTTTGTGGTTGTGGTCTCATTCGACTTGGTTGGATTAGATCCAAAAGCTCCGGAGCAGATTCTGAGGCAAGTGAAGTCTGTTTCCCCCTTATCTTAACCTGACCTTCACCTTAACCCTTACCAGTTACCTCTGCCTACTCCTGGGTCTTGGGATATAATGCTTTTCCCTTTCACTCAGGTTCATGATATGAATTTCTTTGACTTAACTGTCCCCACAGAAATTTGGGACATTAAGGAAAATTTAGTTTGCTGTTATCCTGTAATCATGTCTTGTGGCCACAGTGGGGGCTGTTGAGCAGTGTATACATAGTCTAAATTTAAGATATTTTACTGAAAACAAACAGTATCCTGTACTGTTAATTGACAATGTTTATAGAGTGCATTTGCACAGGAGGTTTTCTTTTTGCCACCATTTTTTTCTCCCAGCTGCTGTGTTTAAATGTTAATATTTAACAGACTTTAGGGTTAGCTAGATCGATTCTTGTTCCTGTATGTTCCCCCGGGATCTGAAGTGTTTTTGCCATTTTGAACTGGACATTTGTTTTCTCTGCAACAAGCAAACAAAACAACTTTCTGCGTATTCTTAGAATAAAAGAAGGCTATAAGGGACTTCTTAACAGCAGCTCCCAGGATGGCTGGCCGTCTCCTGGGGGCTAAGCTGCTCAGTTTCCTGTCACTCTCCCTCCTCTGTAGCCCTGGTTTTACTAAGCTTCTTAAGCCGACTTAATTATTCATCAGCTTTAATCTGCCCAAACAGCATCTTACACACACGTGCCACTAAATGAAATTCATATACACAGAGACACACACACACACACACACAGATCAGAGCAAGTAGATCTTTGTTTGTGGAGGTGGGGCCAACCTTAATTTAAAGACTGAAACTAAATGGAATTTATCTTGGATCTTAAACCTTCTATGGTTGGAAGAGTAAAACAGATTACTTGTGAGAAACACCATCCATTTTTGTGTGAAGCTCCTTTCACACATTATAGTGGCGGCCGTCCTTACACAGCAAGACTTACTTCCCTTAATCCATCCTCCACACACATCTCACGTGCTGAATACACTACACCTCATTTGTAGAAATCCAAACACGTGGTCGTGCCTTTGTCTACCTGCTGATCGCTGGTCAGGAGCAACAGGATCACATCTCCTGTTCACTTCCAGTCATGCGCCAACGGGCACTGTGTCTATTCCTGCATCCTTCATCTAACACTCTGACAGGTCTCAGTCTCTGGAGCAGGACATGACAAACTGGCTGCTGTAGCATTTTCATGGTGGCCTATTCTCTTCTCTGGCACTCTGTGTGGCCTCTAGAGGCGAATCACAGAGCAGCCACTGGGACAGACTGACAGGCAGGAAACTGCATGACATACACTGACTACATGTTCTGCGTTCCTGCAAGCAGTCACATCCCAGAAATAACCAACGACACAAACAGAAATGTACATTTTGACCAACAAAACCACCCAGCAACCAAAACCAAAACATCTGTAAAAGATTCCGACAGTTTGTAAAAAAGTCCAATACATTTTACTGAGAAATGAAACAGTTTACCAACTCAGCATTTCAAATAAAGTGTTTGCTAGTAAACTAGGCATTCACTATTAAACCTGTGCCAGCAGGAGCAGCTGGTCCATGAGAAGGTTCATAAAGTTTACTACTACAAGCTTTTCCAACATGGCAGCACAACAAGGACTCAAAGAAGATAAAAGGTAGAGTAGACACACTGTGGAGACGATGCTTCAGCAGCAGTACATGCAACACAGATTGCAGCTGTGGTAATAACAGGTGTTCTATGAGCTGCAGAGTTTATGTCAAAACTCCAGAGTGGCAGTGTCAGGCAGGACAAAAGGCTGCTGATTTGGCTATTAGTAGTCAGCAGCTGTGCTGTTTGTACTGAGCATTCTACCAGTGGTACCACATGCGGTCATAAAATCAGAGCGTGGTATGAATGTACCCACAGCAACTATTGACCTAAAATTTGATTCAGACCATGTTCCACTGAGGATGTACTGGAGTCACTTTGGCCACCCTCTGACGTCAGCTTTGGTGCTGTCATCAAGTTAAAAATTTAACTTGTCCAACACTTTGCTTTGTGCCTGCAGTTATCAAATGCTAGCATGCTAATGTGCTAAGCTAAGATGATGAACATAATAAACATTATGCCCATTAAACATTATTAATTTTGTCACAGTGAGCATGCTGGCATGCTGATTATCCCCTCACTACCGCACTTGACTGGCGTGCCATTTCACACATCAGCGACACAAGCTGATAAAAAATGAGCCAAAAACAAAATTCACTGGAGAGCTTTTTCAGAAAGAACGAGCAAACGATGGGACAACAGAAGGGTCACAGACTGCCAGCAAAAAGAAAGCTGCATTTAAAAGAAAATACTACGATTCCTACCAAAGGTTCAGGTTAATTGCAACAGGTGATACACAAGCTCCACACCCGCTATGCATAATTTGCAGAGACTGACTAGCTAATGAAGCCATGAAACCCTCAAAAATGCTCTGCCCCATTGAGACACAGCACCCTGCGTTAAAAAACAAGCCCTTGGAATTTTTTGAAAGAAAAAAACATGAACATGAAGGACAAAAACAATTATTGAGGGCCACCACTTCAACAAATGTGTCTGCGCTGAAAGCATCATTCTTAGTTACGGAACACAATTCGAGTGTCATTGTCTCCCATCACCCCCAGACGGGACCATCTAGTTGCAGGAAAACAAGCCCAGGGCTCCCACTGACTCTGCATCATGGTGTAGAATTATTGTAATTGCCTAATATAAAGTGTAATTGTTGCATTCAGATTACATACTATGAACTGACAAAAGTTTGGGTTATTGCAACCCCTGTGCCTACCTGGTCCGTGGAAAAATTTTCATGCATGAAACTGGTCCCTGGTACAAAAAAGGTTGGGGGCCACTGCTCTAAAGGACCTGTGAGGGGGTAACTTTACTTTAGATCCTCTAAAGTAAAGTTATTGTTCTTATTTGTACTTTGGAAACTTCAACATCCACAGCAGAGGAAATCTGGCACCATGGTCACCACCCTGTGTGTAAAGCTGACAGCTGAGGATAACTTCGGTGTAAAATTGTTTGTCCTGAAGGCACCATGAGTGTGCTGGTCATGTCAGAGTAGTTTACTAGATTGTAATGTGATGTTTCAAGTAGAAATTTCCACCTGATGGGTGTACTAAAGCAGAGGCCACAACAGGGAATCCTTCTCTGAGGGCTCACCACCTGATACCCTCAGCCTCCATCTCAGCTGCCAGCAGCTCATCACATATTCCAAACAGTGAGTAGTAGTAGTGATGTTTACTCTTATCTACCAGATGCCTGGTGTGTACTCTGCATAATGTATGAAAGTGCTACAGTCAGGAAAAGCACATGTGGTCCTATAACATCTCCAGCTGCAGGGTTTGTGGAGAACCCTGACAGCCTCATGGGAACACGAACAACACAGCCGCAGCATGTCGTCTGTCCTGTTCACGAGATCTGTGACATCTAGTATTACAAATACTGTAAATGAAAGTATTGTACTTGCTACAAAGTGACGGCCACGAAAGTATTTTTTGCTACAGATTGAGGGAATTTTTAGTCCTCATTTTACTGAAACAGCTTTTTGATGGTTAAGACTTGGTTTTAGGCTTCAGGTTAGAATTAGGTTTAGGTTAGGCTTAAGGTAAGGGTTAAGGTTAGGCATTTGGTTGTGATGGTTAAGGTTAGGGTAACGGGCTACGGAATGCATTATGTCAGTGAGTGTCCTCACAAAGATAGAAGTACAACTGTGTGTGTGTGTGTGTGGCCTATGGACATACTGTAAGTGACAGTGGTTGAGTGTACAGGTATTGTGTCACTGTGTAATGAGTGTATTTGAAAACAATGCTTCATCCATGTAGTACATCACTGTATAGAGAGCGAGATGTGCTCTAGGTACCTCCTCTGTATTTAGCTGGCTACTGGAGAATGAATCTGGTCTGTGGAATTTTCAAAGTAAAGCTCATGATGAACAAAAACCACAAGTACTTATCACTTGCTTGCTGTCATGGGGAAAACTAATGAATGACTCGGGTACTGTCTTCCAGTAAAATATCATTACCATCTCTTAAATGTTGTATCTTAATAAACAGAGGCCTCTGGGCACTGCTTATTGAGCTCAGTATTGTAATCCTCTGTGTCATAAAGCCTGAAATCAGCAAGAAATTCCCCATTAAACTATTCCCAACAGTTAATTAACTATTTGGCCAGAGGTGAAAGTTCTGAAAACCACTTGAATACTGCAGACAGATGAGTTGACTTTTATTAACTTTCTGCTTTATTGCTTTTGTAAGAAGTTAATTTTCCTCTTAGCGTGGCTTTCTCTTAGCTTAACTACAAGTCCTAGATTCAAATTTGTATTTGCAATACAAAATACAGACATTTTAGCAGCAAAACGTACCCACAGTATCAAAAATATAAGTACTCACTAAGTGTCAGAACTGCCCTCAGAGAATTATATTAGCACATCATTACTAATGAAGCAACACTATTGTGGCTGGTCTATGTGTTTGTAATGATAACTGCGGTATCTTATGCTGTTGGACAACTTGGTCTATAACAGTCTATAGCATATGTTCTAACTTAATCAGATGTTTTGCCTAAAATCTGAATCTGCTAAGTAACTAGTAAATATAACTGTCAAGTAAATGTAGTGCAGGAAAAACTACAGTATTCCCTCTGAAATATAGTGAAGAAAAGTCAGAAAGTAACAGCTTGAAACACAATAAAGTAAAAGTACCTCCAAGTTGTAGCCAAGTGCAGTACCTGAATGAATGTACTTTGTTACATCACTGACTTCCTGTTCGCTCCAACAGTTTCCATCGACTCCATTCGGGAGGTGTGT
Source organism: Monopterus albus (assembly GCF_001952655.1). Lineage (NCBI taxonomy): Eukaryota > Metazoa > Chordata > Actinopteri > Synbranchiformes > Synbranchidae > Monopterus > Monopterus albus. The sequence goes on from NW_018128128.1 coordinate 143,485, forward strand.
GAGGGGAAGCAGTCTGAGATCTTCCAGCGCTACTCAGAGGGCAGCTTCAACCCCAACTGTTGCTTCAGCCTGTACTATGGAGAGCACATGGAGTCCCTGGACCTGGTGTCCGGCACTGGAGAGGAGGCGCGAACCTGGATCACAGGCCTCAAATATCTGATGGCAGGCATCAGTGACGAGGACAGCCTGGCCAAGAGACAGCGCACCCGTGACCAATATCCTTCACTTAATACAGTTATATATAGGAGGGTCCTTGCATATAGATTGAATTGATCTGGTGATTTTAAGGTTTAATTGCCTGCATTAGTTAATATAGGATTTCATTATCAATATTAGAGGGGGCTTTAATGAGAATATAGCAGTGCCCTGAGTACAAACTACCAAAATCAGGAGCAGTGGAAAAAGTAAAAGTCCTGAATCTTGATGCAGACTTTCCTTAACCCAACATGTGATCACATGGCTGAAGCAAACCTTCACTGAAGCTGATAAGAACGGTGATGGCAGCTTGAGCATCAACGAGGTCCTGCAGCTCCTGCACAAACTCAATGTCAACCTGCCCCGACAGAAGGTCAAACAGATGTTCAAGGTACAGAAACAGCATGCACGGCCATATGAGGCCATGAAATGATGGTCATCAAATGATCTGGTAGCAAAGGAGAAGACAAGGACTAGGAATCAGAATCGGAATTGGTTCATTCGCCCAATGTACACAGGAGTTTGATGGTGTGATGGTACAGTAAATGGGCTTCTGAGGTCACTTCAGTTGCAGTATGTACTTAACGTCCTGCAGATTGTGAATGATTGCTACAGATGTTAGCTAATACACAGCTCAGCCACAGCAGGGGAATTAGCATGCTGCCTAGTTAAGCATGTCGTTCTGGCCTTCCTCCTACAGAGCAGTTAGCCAGCTTGTTCTCATTAAGTCCAGCGGCCTGTTGACAGGCACCCATATGGTGCTGCTGGAACACAGATGGCCACTGGTATAAAGCAGGCTAAACACACCAGAGACCTTTCTGGCCCTGCCTGTGTGCATGCGTGTCTGTGTGTGCGTGATTTTGTGTGGACATTAATAAGGAGCTGTGTCTTGACAATCTCTTAACTAGTTTCTCGGCTTAACCTACTTAGAATGAAAAGGAAACAGCCGTGGACTTGACTTTCTTACCGGTTTTAAGATGTTAACAGATGAGTCTGTACCAGCACTGGAGATAATCAGATCAAATTTAGAGTGCATGAAGGTTTGCCATGCTGTGTGCATGTTAATGAGGATAGTTACTACCTTGTCTTAATTCTGTAAAATGTTTTTATTCTCCTACTGAGAAATGTTTCTAATAGTTTGGTTTTAAGATGTTTATGTGTACTGTATAAGATTAATCAAATAACTGCAGTCAGTTAATGAGTAGCCACACTCACTCTCATGTTTTGGTGAAGGTTTGCCACGTAAGACAAGAAAAATAATGAGCCAACTGGGCAAAAGGTGATAGAAAGAAAGATAGTTTATTAATCACAAAGGGAAATTGCAGTGTCGCAGCAGCCAAGCCACACAAATCACATAAACAAGTGAGGTAGGTACAAAGAAAAATAGAATGAAAATATACAAATAATAAATCCAGTGTTTTTTTTTTTATCATCTCCGGATACCAAAGCTGTCACGTCCTCCTGCTCCCTCTGTCTGGAGGATGGATGGAGGGAATACAAACAAATAACAAAAGCAGCATCCTAACCTTGTAACTCTAGTATGTGTTGAAAATACACTACACATGGTAGTTTGTTGTGATGTCCTGTACATTAGCAGTGCAAGTCAAGTACTGCAAATACTGCTGCATATTGTACAATAAGGTGGAGGAGTGTCCTTGCATATTGAAATAATTCAGAGAGAGATACAGTATGAATACTGACAGATATTCGTACATTAACAGCAGATGGACTTTACAGTAATTGAAATGAAGGGAAGACAACCTGCAGAAAACACTTCACAACAATCCAGCACTGTGCGACAATGTGTCATAATTTAACAGTCCAACTAAATTAAATGAGAGATTAATCGAGTTCTCCTGTGTTAGTTTTTGTTTACAATGTTCTATCAGCTCAAGCAGTCATGAGTTCAGTTCCACCAAAAACGAAATGAAAGCTCGAGGACGCAACCAGCTTAGACCTATACCCAGAAATAACCATGAGACAATATCACACTCAAAGTGGATGAAGGATTAAAAGAAAGTAAGAGTAAGACAGATGAAACAATAGAATAAAAGGTACAGTGAGCTACAGTGCAGTCCATGATGTGAATAAATACTACCATATTTAACAGCGGCTCTGCTCTAAGCAGACCTGTCGGTCCATAACAGAGCAGCAGGTCAGAACTAACTGAGTACTTTATAAAAGGACAGTAGTATTTTAAAATCAGATCTGTGAAAAGCCAGAAGCCAGTGTAAAGCCCTGAGAACTGGAGTGACGTGAGGCACTTTCCTGGTTTTAGTGCACACCAAACCATGAATCACAGGAAACTGCGACGGATGGAGGTATTACCACAGTTGCAAATAAGGGCAATGAAGCAGGCTTCGCTGCAGAGCCTCTGTTCAGTGGTTTATCACAGTAAAGACCTGCAGATGTGTGTGTCGAGGGACAGCTTTGCGATTCTGACAAATTAATCTATATTAGCTGTCGAGCTAAAACACATAAGCATGCTAACAGCTTAAGTGCCTGGGTTCATGCATAATGAATGGGAAGGAATAAGGCTAGACTGATGTTTCCTCCTGTCCAATAAAAGCTCAGCTGTGTTATCCTACTGGGACTAAGATGTGTCCTGCATCTGAAAGAATCCGTCACATCAGAAAATGAGTGAAGATGCAGGTTAACTGGTGGCATTTTCATCAGTTCTCACCTTATCAGTTTTGGTCATCACTGATTCCTGGAGATATACAGTTCATCTCTATCACTGCAGCCTTGCCACAACACTGTGCTGTCTGCTCAGAGTTCCTGTCTAATAACTCTGGCCATATGAGTAATACCGTGCGTATGCATCTGTGCTTGTCACTCAAGTGCCACTCAGTCACAAATTAAGTGACAGCTAAGTGACATGAATGTAAAACCAACAGCCAAGCCTGGTGTCTCTGAGTCTTTTGGCCTCATGTGTGTCAGCTGTGTCAGGAGGAGAACATGCCGGTGAGAAATGTCTTTAGTTAGTGTTCGGCAGACCGAGCGAGACGTTTCACCACCAATACTGATGGTTATTGGATGGGACCAAACCTCATTTTTACAGGAGTTGTGATAGCTGAGGTTTCCACTGTGGACAAACGTACAGCAAGCAGAGCAGAAAGCCCCTTAAAAGGTCAACGTAAAACGGTAACGCTTGTAGATTCTGTTCCACAGATGTAGTCCTCCAGTCCACTGCAGTGGTGTCGGTGGCGATGATCACCTTATTGAGTGTGTCAGGCATCAATCAGATGTCACAATCCACATTCAGCTTACTTTATTTATCCATGTCTGGATCAAAATAGTTTCCACTTTCATTCCTATTATTCTGTCACTGATTCAGTATCAAGTTTCCCCCAATGTGGAAACCAGTTGGATTTTCAGTTTACTGTGCAGACTCTCCATTTCAACTATTATAATCAAATTCTTTAGCTGTGGGCATGTGGGCAACTGCTCAAGCAGGGGACCCAGTGCCACACTTCATTTGTAGAGGAACTCTGAGATACGTCTCCCCCTCCCAGAAGCATGATGGGACATAATTAAATTGTGATCCAGACATTTTTATTTGAAATTCTTTATTAAAATATTCCCACAGCATGCCTGAACCTATTTTTTAGGGCTACGGTGAAATAATAAAAAGCCTGTAGAATCATTTTCACTTGCTGTGAAAGGAGAAACATTTTACATCTATGTACGAGTCCCTGGCACCCTGTTCTAAGCCCAGTGCATGTAGTAGATGGAGCTGCTCAGAGGCCAAGCTTCAACTAGCACAGACGTCATCACGCTACAGTGAGTGGCTGCCTCCAGTGCTTCTTGGCATATGGAGCCAGCCACAGACCGCCTCAGAAAGCTGAGACAAGGATTACAGGGGTCATGCCACTGCAGTGCTCATGTTAACCTTGTTCTCGAACACAGCCATAGCTGTCGCCTCTTACAAGCTGACTCAGTTCTTTCTCGAATGTTACGTGTGGAAAAACAAAGCTATCAATGCAATATCAGCTGAAAACAGTAGGTGAGTAGGCACATGAAGACAATAATGACCTAAAAAAGTCTCACAAAAAGATTTTGGTGAGACAGAACAGATTTTATGAAACAAAAACTGTGATTCAATTTTTATGTAGTGAAATAGGAGTTGAAAGAAGGTCAACCCAGTAACCCGCTTGCGGTGTAGCACCAACCATGTCCGAGCTCAGATGCAGCCAGCACCATCTAAAAGTACTGTCATTTATTTATGATTTTCTTTGACCAAGTTGAGACCACAATGTCTGAAATTTTCATCATTCATCAAATAAATAAAAAACAGAAGAAGTCTGAAGTTGACATTAAATGACTGAAGTCCACGTTTTGGTTTCTGGATTAAAAGCAGCTGAGAACACCACATTAAACATAACGACATTACAGACTAGGATGACACTGAACATTTGCCTGGAGGAAAATTGGAGGTTATATAATTTCCACTGTACTCCACCTACTGATGGTAGGGGGGCTAAGTGCGAGTCTAGTAAAACAAAGGCACAAACAATGCACCATGAAAGACTAACTAAAGCGTTACTTGTCCCGGATGTGCAGGAGGCAGACACAGATGATAACCAGGGGACGCTGGACTTTGAGGAGTTCTGCTCCTTCTACAAGATGATGTCCACCCGCAGGGACCTGTACCTTCTCATGCTCACCTACAGCAACCACAAAGACCACCTGGACACAGATGACCTGGCGCGCTTCCTGGAGACTGAGCAAAAGGTACACACTGCATTTTATGAGCTGTGTTTAAAACTCTGACTAGCAGGAGATGTCTATCAACTGTGCTGATTTCTTGTCATGTTCAACAAATTTCGATTGTTAATTCTTACTGAAAAAGGTCAAATGTAAAGGAAACACAGATGCCAAGATGAAAAGTGAATCTACTGAATAAAGCTGTGGACTGTAACACCACCCGCTACCCTACCCTGCATTATTTGCATACTACATGCTTGATTGTTAAGCCAGATCTGGATCGCTGACCTAGTGGGGCACCAAAAATCAATCTCTGCTGCTCTGGAACTGTTCCAAAGCACAGCCAGTAAGTAGAGCAGGGGAATGCGTTTCTGGCAGGGGCGGTCGAATAATGAGCAGCTGGTTAGGTGTCAAATCGGCTGAAAATTACACAGGTTCAGCCCGCATTTATTACCAGACTGGTGTTGGCACAACTCACTATTCCACTATCTTCAGTGGGCTGTTAATTTCCCAGCACAAAAAATTAATGCTGTTTGTGATGCACAGTGTAGTACTTACTGTTGTGATACCATGCACATTTTGTAACATTTCCCAGTCTTCTCTCTTGCCATCCATTCTCTTGACATTGTGGTGGTGACTGGTTTCTACTGAAATATGACACTGGATGTAGAAACATTGGTTATTTTCTATGCCTACAAGGTGATGTTGATCTGTAGGTGTTACATTACGTCAAAAGATGTATATAAATCTTCACAGAAAGAATAGCTCATCACTGAAGAATGCCACATTTTGTGCTTCCTTTATGAGAGTAAAATGTTCAGATGCATGTCAGTCTCTTGTCTGACACACATTAGTTAGCAATAACTGGGAACAGGGGGAAAGAGCTAGCCTGGCTGTTTCCAAAGTTAGCACATACACTTGCCAACAGCTCATTGCGTCTCATTTGTTGAATCCATACACAAGCAAAGTGTTTAAGTGACAACTGCATAGAAGTGCTGGGGGGGATGAACGCTTTAATGTTATTCTGTTGAGGACAAAACAGCCTTGATCCTCTCGAGCATGAATATTCCTGTTGCTATTATCCTAATCAACCAGTTTAGTAGAGCCCATTCAGTTGCCGTTGCCTGTTTAAGGCCCTAAAATAAGGAGCTTTCTGAATACTGAACCAGTGAAAATTAAAGTCCCTTGTGGGCTGCTACTGAAACATTTCTTTTTCCTGCTTTTTCTCTTTTGTTGATTAAATACCCAGAAGGATCCTTCAGTTTAGCTTCTGTGAGGTGGGGGGTCAAAAACCTACCTGAAGTGATGCTTACTGTAGACAGTGAGGGCCCTACAGTAGATTAGCATTAGTAACTTCATAGCACTTGAGATGTAGCTGTAAAGGGTTTTTGGATGAATTACATCTCCTCACTAATGATACCATCTCCTGAAAAAAAAAATTGCTAATGAGCATAACAGTTCATTTTTCTTTAAACAAGCAGTGTGTGCTTCTGCTAATTTGTACTCTGACAGGCTATTTGACTGTGTGGAAACAGTCATTTTACAAGCAGAAGGCTCTGTTTGGATAGCTAGACGTCAGCTCCACTCACAGGGGCTGAATTATTTCTAAATACTCTCAGCGTTTAGTTCTGGAGCTGTGAATAAGATGTCTTTCCTCCTGTTAGTGGAGAGTGGTGGAAGCCAGTGTGTGAAGCGGTTTGTGTGAAATGATGCCAAAAGGCAGCAGTTATCTCTGCTGGTATTGTTAACCACAGACTTTGTTGGTGTCTGTTTCTCTGTGCCTCATATAAGAAACCGGATCATGTGTAATACCCCAATTTGTGTACGACCTTTCCTCTACTGCCACCAAGGTTCACATCCATAGTTTGTGCTGAAGTGAAAACGTCCACTCATTCAGCTCCACCGTCTGGCAGATTTTTATTTCACTAGTTTATCAGCAAATACTTTGAAGACTACTGACATTCCCAACATTCTCAGCTGTAAATGTTAGGATGCTAACATGCCAAACCAAGGTAGTAGAACTGAAGCACAAAAGAAACCGGGTCTCTAATGGGAGTCTTTATGAACCACAGCATCGTCTCTGCAGCTGAGGGTCACAATAGCGTCATAAAAAACATGCAGTACTGGTATGTACTGACATTGTTTTGTCTTTGTCAACATCATCTTTCAATGCTTTAGCATTTATGCTCAGTTTTAATCTCATCTGCAACTAAAATGTAACAAATGAGAGAAATTCTTTGATATAATGTAATTAGTTAGTAATATTTATGCTTCACTCTCTCATATTAGTTCAAATCCAGCCAGCGTCTAAGGCAGTGTACGTCTCAGAGCTCACTGCTGCTCAACAAGCTTTCTGGAGCCAGTCCACAGCTAACCTCTGCTGAGTGTGACTGGATTTACTCTCCATGCAGCATTGTCTCATCTCACACTCACCCTGTTTAGTAAGTTAGAGTGGGAAAGAAAAACATTTTTCCAAATGGAAAGAACCCACTGGAAGCATTTCCTCACCAGACTACTTTGCTTAAGCATGGCTGAGGTTGAAGCTGTCACAAACACACTGACTCCAGGCTGAGGGGGGTGACCTGCTACTGCCCAACCCTCTTTACATGATTAACAGCAGTGGGTCTCTGATTGACCAATCAGATGCCTTTAAAGAGCAGCTACCACACGCCAGTTGCCAGTCGGACTTACCAGGCAGGATGGACAGAAAACTGACATGTAGAGAGTTTTCTTAACCACGTTATCCTTTTCTTCTTCTCCTTTGTGTTGATTTGTTTTTCCAAGGGGGATTTCTATACAAGAATAGTACATGGTATTATCATTGTATTTCTAGCATATCCATGGTGTTTGACATGCATTTCTGTACTTTGTAGATGACCAAGGCGACCAAGGAACATTGCCTGGAGATTATTAACAAATTTGAGCCGTGCTCTGAGAACCAGAAACAAGGGGTTTTAGGAATTGATGGTAAGTCAAGTTTGATTTCAGTTTCTTGCCGTGCTCTTTTGCACTTGGAACAAAATTTAGCCTTGCTTTTTAATTTGCAAATAACAACTCGGGTTAAATATAAAATATTTTTCATTATCACTGCTATTGAAATTATTTTTTTTCAGCTCTGAATTGCAGTGTAAGTTGTTTTGAAAATGCTTTTCTGCAAGGTCAGAGTTTTGCAGCCCATCAGGTGCAGTGCAGTTTAGTCATCAATAGGTTTTACCGAGTCTGATTCATTCTGCTTTGTTGAATCAGCTTTTTATTATCGCTTGAATATTTCTTTACATTTCATTCATTTGGCAGGTGCTTTTTTTTCTAGAGGGACTCTCAGTAGGAGTGTATTCACTGATGGAGTACAAATGCTGAGTGTCCACAACTTTTTCAATTTCCTGTATTTAAGAAGTGAGATGTCGGTGTCTTTGAAAACAGCACAGGCTGTAATATAAACTGTATGCACATCGACCGCTGGGTGACAACTGAAAGGACAAACTATCATACAATGACCAACAGAGCCTTGTTAGTGCCGTGTCAGGTCTGTCCTGTTGCAGAGAGGACACATCATTCTTCCAAACCAGATCCCCTCGCTGCGTCCAACACACGTGTCATCCTCATGAAGCCATTCAGTGACCTAGAGCTGCAGCCATCAGTCGGTTCACTGACAGAAAATTAACTGGCAACTATTTAGAAGCAAAAAGCACCAAGATCTGAAATACACAGTTTCTGTCATACCAAGCATTTTTCAAAATGACCTCTAAATAGAGTATTTTTCTTAATATTTCTATTTATTTATATGTAGCATGTTCATAATAGTGTGTTGTAGTATTGCACCGCTAATAAAGAAATTATTATTAAATAAACAAACACTCTGCCTACTGATGATTGGCTGGACATACCTGATCTAGTTAATCAGGTGTGGCTGAACACTGCTGCTGTGTTTGTTTACATCAGTTACATTACACTAATTTAAGACCAGTTGCTTTGAAAACAATTATTTTAGTAACTTGTTTTATACAAGTGAAATATAAAGTTATTGCTCATCTACTTTATATTTCATTTGTATTTTGTGGCATTCATGTGGACGGCAAAGTAAGAATTTCATTGTACAGGGAAACACGTTTCCTAACTGTGCATATGACAAATAAAGACCTTGATAACATAATAAATTTCATTATTCTTAAAGTTTACTTTTGAACTCAAGATCAAGACAAAATGTAGAAATGAAGTGTTACTACTCCCTGACGTTTCGGACTTTGCTGGAAGAATGAAAATTGAATCGCTGTATAAACTGTTACATTATTAGTTGATGTTGCACATTTTTTCTATACATTAGGGTCATCTTTAAAACACATTTGATCTGGCTCACACCAGGCTGCTTGTCAAGCTACACTTTAGAATAGATTGAAGAATAAACATTTTTTAAAGTAGGATAAGCCCTGCAGTAAAAAAAGCTATTGTTTAATTTTCTCCCAGGTTTTACGAATTATATGCGCAGCCCAGCGGGCGACATCTTCAACCCAGAGCACTACAACGTGAACCAGGACATGAACCAGCCGCTGTGCAACTACTTCATCGCCTCCTCACATAACACCTACCTGATGGGTGACCAGCTGATGTCACAGTCCAGGGTGGACATGTATGCCTGGGTGCTGCAGGCCGGCTGTCGTTGTGTAGAAGGTCAGCATCGACATGGAGCACACATAACATAGATACACACTGTGCGTAGACTTACAGCATACAGGAACAGTTTAACACAGTGTTCAAAAATCCTGTGATGGTTTAAAAGCAAGTAGCAGTGCAGATACTTTTGGACTGATGCTCTATCGCATTGTGAGAAGCAACGGATTCACAGTGATTTGGCAAATAAGCCACTTAACCTCTGCTTTAGAGATGAGGCTTTAACAAATCAGATTTTTTTCAAATGCCTTAGTGAATCTTTTTTATTATTTGATACATTAACGGAGGTTTTTTTAATGCCAGAGAGGTTTCTATGAAAAAAAAATGGGGGGAAGGAACCAAAATGACACAAAGAAGCATATGGTGGGAACTGGTATCAGATTACAAAACAGACCGACATGAGAGCTGTGACCACATTTTGACTGCACATAAGGGAGTCAGGGTCAACTGTGATATGGTTTTTGGGAGTGTGTATGTACAAGAAAAGGTTAACACAAGACCACCCGTATTAAACAGTCCCTTTTGAAAGGTATACAGCAAGTCACGGCCTTTGAGGGGAACTGCACTGGGGATCCCAGTCTATTAACTGAGCTACGTCAAGCTATTTTAAAACAAATCACCATGCATGGGAGCATAAGTCATCCACTCCAGGGGCTATGTGATTACAAAAAAAGTCATTTATAAACTATAAAGAAACTGCAGAGAAAAGGCAGGACGGTAATTCAGTGGTGAACACTGTCACCTCACAGCAAGACGGACAAACCCTGATGACAACCGGGGTCTTTCCATGTGGAGTTTGTATCTTCTCCTTGTGCCGGGGTGAGTTATTTCTGGGTAGTTACCTGATCAGATTTTACTGCTCATTTTAAATTTATACAGACAGCGGCAGGACTTCTCAGGAAGCTAGTTTTCTTGTCATGTTCTCTGATGACACCATCTTCTTGTCTCTTCTTTGGGGCCACCAGTCTTGCTGAATTTGTTAAATGGTCAGATGACTTAAATGTGCCTGAAACAAAGGAACTTGTAGGTTTTAGGAAGGGTGGTGTCAAACCGACAGTCAGCACTGTGCATGCTGAGGATGCTATTGGGGTCTGCAAGGTCATTTTATCACCTGAGTCTTAACCTTTTTATTTATGTGTTTGTACAAAGGCACAAACTGCTTATGTAATATTGTGGAGGTCTGCTCCAAGATTGCTGGAGTTCAACAAAATGACCTGTGTTGGAGGAAAGTCAACCATTTTGATCAAGGGTGGTCTGTATAAATGAACTGCTATGAATACCACCCTGCTGTGAAAGTTACAGTGGGGCTACTCATTTTATTAAAGCAATCAGTCAGAAAATCTGTCCTCAGTAAATGAAAGCAGCAGCTTATTGTGACCAACTTCAGAATGTATTTTCTTTGTTTAAAAAAACCCAGAGTCTGGCTTTTGGTTCATCTTATATCAAGTTTAATACAGAAACGTTTTGGCTGTTGAAATACACTCCAGTCTGAGTGCTCATGAATCAAGCCAAACGTGTTGTTGGTGAATGTGGGGGTCTATCCCAGCTGTAGTGAGATTAATGCTAGTGGGCTGCTCTTCACATCTGCTGGAGACCCCAGCTCCTGAGGAAGAAAAATCTCTTAATATAAGTAAGTGAAAATGAACTGGAAACTTTGTGCACTTATAAAGCCAAAACAGATTCAGATTAAACCAGAAGACCATGTGAAAATGTATTTGAAAAGCAAGTGAAACAGTGACAGTTCATTCAAGACTTTGTAAATGTGTGTTGAACATTCCTCATTAAAATCAGTTTATCAATAACAATTACACTAAATGTTTTTTAAGTTTCAACTTATAAAACATTGGTCAAATGTCTCAGGAGTCAAATGAAGCACCTGGCTTAGTAGGTAGGTAAGTCACAATGTTTCATACTAAAAATATGGCCATTACATTCATGTTAAAAGTCAGATATGCTCCACAGCCACATGTACATTGTCATGGCACTTCACATGAAAACAAGCTGGGACCCACAGAACTATTCTCTTACCTTGAGGCTTGGGAGCCCTCCTCCTCCTCACTCTCTTTCTCTTTTTGCCCTACACAAAATACAAAACAAACACGTTAGACTTTCCACCTGATCTCAGCTGATATAATCAAGATTTTTTCACTGAGCATGTTTTATCACCCAATGAAGGTAATAAACATATGAACGGTGTGTGAGCCAGAGTGTACATACGTAATTGTCCCTGGAGGACCAGTCGGGGTGTTCCATTATGTGGAGCAGATTCTTCATGTGAGCTTCCTCATAATACTTGGACTGTTCCTCTTTGGACAGTGCCTTCCACTGTGGACACACAATAACACACTGTCAGCGCACACAGCGACATACTACTACACACAACTACACACAACTACAGGCTCAAACGGGAGCATATATAACATGTTAACAGATACGTGCAGATCCACATCAGTGTGGGCAGGCTATGCAATGCACAGTGTATCTGTGCTCTGCAGAAATGCTAGAAATCCTTGATTTTAATTTTGATTTGCTTTCTGTTGTAATAAATTGTTTTCAACAAAAGAAGGAAAATGTCTGATCCAAGAAATATTTTTGTCATTGTGATGAAGTTTGTGTGACACTGAGTGTCTGAGACACAAAGACCACACACACTTACCCTCTTTCCCAGAATGACATTTACTTGTGCACTATTACTGTTGCTCAGCTCAGCAGCAACATTTGGTGCTTGTTCTTTTTTGAACAGCATAAAAGCGTTTGGCGGCTTCTTGACATAAGGTTGACCGTCCTCCTGTTGGTCCCCACGCCTTCTCTTGCTATGGGAATACAGACAGAACAGATTAAAGCACACATTACCACTGGGTCAAACTTTAAGGAAAGACTATGAAACAAACTTATGTAAAATTATATTTTTGACCAAAGCCAGCCACTTACTTTGACTTAGGGGTGGTCAGTGGCTTAGCAGTGGGGACAGGAGGAGCCAGGTGAGATGAAGGGTGTGTGTCTGCCAGATTTGCAGCTATAATCTCATGGAGAATTTGTACCACCTCCTCCCACTCCATCGCACCTATAACATGGTCGAAGTTGGCCAAGAGATCCATCTTTTGGAGATTTCTGGGCTAATAGCATCAAATACAAGAGTCAGCATGAGAAGGAACCGTGTTTGTGTAATGCTGCCACAGGAAACACAGTGTTTTGCTTATGGCAGTTCAACTTTGCACGAGAAGTCTGAATTTTAAAGTTAAAATTATGACTAGTCAAAACTCAAATTCTAAATATTTTCCATGTACTGTGGACTAGTAGGTGTGTTTCAGTACTTACCTGCAGTGATCACTGATGATTCAATTCGATAACACTTATCGGTTATTGGTTATTTTGCTCGGTGTTGTTCTTCTGTAGGTTTCTGAGACTGACCTGGTGCAAACTGTTAAACCAACTGCCAACTGCCAACTGACCAAGAGTTCTGAGCATAAATAGAATGTTCATCCTTTATTTGTGTGACATTCTAAAAGTTGTTTTCTTTTGAATCACTTGCTGCACGGGTCCTGTGGTGCTCATACTTTTTCTGTGCAAAATAGAAAAATCATACTGTAATTATACAATTACGGTAATAAATATAATTATTAATTATGTCATTATTATTATTTATCGGTACTGCTTGTAATGTTTAATCAGCAAATACACAGTTTAGTGTAAAACGGAGTGATTTTACTAGTTGACATTGATAATTCATTATCACACAGATATGTTACCCGGAAAGATTCAAAACATCCTGAAAGTGAAGAAAATACTAATAAAAATAAAAAAATAAAATATTGACTGATATTTAAGTATATGGCTAAAAAATGTGTGTGTTTTACTCACAACATCAGCCTTTGTTTATGGTATACTTCTGCATTGTTTCCACTGATTTTACATAAATGACTACAATCGCACAGCACTGATTTTCAAAGTAGTGTTTTTATTCCCAGTTGTACAAGAGGCAGAGCATAAGAAAAGAGGTGAAGTATTAAGTCTGTGGCTGCTACAATAAGACATGACAAGTGGAAGAAGTTCAGACAAAGAACACAAATCAGCAGAGCTGGGAGATTTAATACAACAATCTGGGATTGCCTCAAATGAAAACTATTACAACAGGGACTTTAGTATTGTCAGTTCACTAAAGCTAAAATAAAATTAAAAAAATCTAATTAATAAATAATTACTGAACCAGTGAAAATTAAAGGGCTGCATTTTGGGTGACTGGCAGCTTTGATTGGTGGCCTAATACTGCAGCTCTGCATTGGGTACTACCGTGCACAATCTGGCTGCAAACTGCATCACAAACAAGATGGCCACCGCCACATTGCCAATATTTCTGCTTAAATTTTGCATGGTGGCAGGAAGTGGTGAGGCATCTATATTTCAAACTCTTTTCCTTCACATTGTTGCACATTCTTTTTGCCAAGCCACCAGTAGCTCCTGTACACCGAGTTACGTGGGAGGTGCTCAAATAACTTCCATTAATGGGAATGAACAGCACAGTCTATTTTAACTAGTCATACACACGACACTGTGTATGTCTACACTGAAAACATCATCCAAACATTCACAGTGTAGGCTGGAAAAGGTCTGTGGATCTTCAGCATCGATGTGAGCTAATTAGAGTCAGGGGTCAGTAGGACAGAGGCCAGCGTAAGCTGCACAGACTGTAAAGTCCCCTGAGGCAAATTTGTGTTACTGGGTTATACACAGTAAATAAAATTTGACTTGACTTGTCTGATGTGAACTGTGTACAACAGAGATCTCCGAAGACCAACAGTATGGTCAAGAATTTTGTGATTTGCATAAATCTCAGTTTAGATATTCATCAGTCCACAAACTTTCTATAAATGGAGATGATTTACTAGTGCGGCTACTCTTCCAAGAAGTGGGGGCCCAGCTAAGGTGAGTCCAACACAGTCTGCTCAATAAAAAAGAACCCAGAGTAACAGCTAAAGGCTTCCTACAAGTAAAATCCACATACAGTAGCAGAGATGCTGTGGAATGAGAGTGACCCAGAGTTTTAAAAAAAAATCCTGTAGGAGGACAGAAATGCTTGTTGGGGAGAGTGAATATGGGAGGCAGATGTGGAGGGAGATGTCTGGCATTATGTGGAGTAAAAAGGTCACCATCCACTTCGCTGCTATCTGCCTGATTATAGAGGCCAGCAGAAGTCAACATGCACTGAGATCCATGCAAGTGTCCTAAAGCTACAGTTAAAGCTGCACACTTGGACTTAATGGTATACTCAGTGGAAAGTGACAGTGGACGGTATTTAATATAAGAATAAATTATTTATTTTTCATGATTTGTTTGTTGCTGGCTTTAAGATTTGCTATGTGTGTGCATCCACAGTAATGAGTGCAGCGGTGTGGCTCACTGGTGTGTTTTCAATAGTTTTTGAACGACAGTGTTGACCTAAAAGGTACTAACTTAGCATTAGTTTTATTGAAGGCTAACCACAGCTGTCTACAAACTTGGTTTGCTTTTGTTGTTGCCACAAATTTTTAAAGCTGTTGTGATGAAAATTACCCATTTCTGTGGCATAAAGACAGATGTGAGACAGTTTCAGACAGAGACAGTAAATAAAGCGGATGTAATAGCACAGCATGTGGTCACTGATTGCTTTGCACTGGAACCAGGTTAAAACGCAGCATTGCTACTTACTGTCTACAGAATCCATTCGATTAAATAACTGTTTCCCCTTCTTCTTCTCTCCTGTCCACAGTGGACTGCTGGGACGGACAGGACGGTGAACCCATTGTCCACCATGGCTACACCCTGACCTCCAAGATCCTCTTCAAGGATGTCATCGAGACCATCAACAAGTACGCTTTCATCAAGAGCGAGTACGTTTACACACACACACACAACAATCATTGTCACTGTTAATCTTAATTCATGCTTCTATTTGTTTCAACACGCTCACGTCAGAACACTTTAATCGAACACTTCCATGTTTCAGCCGGCACACATTTACAATCCATGTAGACAATAACAGCAGCAACACAGAGATAAATAATGACACATACAACTCACAGTGTTACATCACACAGGCTGTTGGATTGTAACATTACGGGAAAGCGAGGCTTGGAATACAGCTGCTCAGTTGGGTGGGTTTAATATGTCAGAAACTTTCTTGACATTTGGAACATTTGCTGTGTCTGGTTGTCCAGCCTGATACACTGTGTGTGGGTGTGTAGTCACTGTTGGTGATGACGAGAATCTTTTCATTTGATCATAGATTATCTAGAATGAATGAAAATGACCAGAGACGGGCTTGATGTTAAATGTGTGTTGCTGTCGCCTGAGGACTGAGAATCCAAAGTGTAACTGTTACATAGTGAGAGCTTGATGCTTGTGGTTTTGTTCTCTCACTGTGCAGTTTGTGATTCGAACCAAATGGTTTACATGTTTGTTTTGACCTTTTTTCTTCACAAGCAGTGGAAGAAATACAAACAGGACACCTTTGAAGACACAGTGAACTAAAAACGTTCTCATACATTATATTATGGGATTATTATAGATGGGCATTTCAAACTAAAATACTATTTGAAATTTTCTGGGAACTAGTCGACGTGTCCATGCGTCCGTGGTCAGAGACACCTTTTCATCACTTGTCAAACAACTGCACAGCTCACATGCATTATCATCATACAGTTTATCCCATCGTGCCATTTCTCTTGACAGTACCGTATACTCCGGCTGAACAAATGCCATCAAACTTTGAAAACCCTCCCCCTCGACTTAGCTAGTAGCGTGTCCTTTGCTACCATCTTTGTGGTGAGGGCCGTTGTTTGCTCTGCATGTCGATCATCAAACTTCCTTGTTCAGGTGACAAAGCCACTGACTGTTGATCTGCAGCCTGAGCCCCACTTTCTGCTGGAGGCCTCACCTTCACATGGCTGTGCACAGTTGATGATTTATGACATGCTAACCTAAACTGGGAGAGTTTGAACTGCACCTCATTTTTGTTTATTTTCTCAAAGAAGTTCCACACAGAACTTTTTGATGGCTGTAGTCTCTGCACGTTTCTGCTGTTGGTATTTGGCGTTGTAGTAAAATGATACACTGACCTGGTTATCACGTTATTTCCAGGTGCCGGTAAAAGCAAGGGGAAACAGTGGCTCTTTGTGAAGACACAACCATAGTCGCATGAAGTATTACATTTTTTTAAATGTAATGACTATATGAATATTTGCAAATCATTGCCCATCCCTAGTACATCGCCTGTCACCGTACATCCTAATATATGTATATTTGTATAGTTTTATATCAAAATGCTTCTTGTTTATAGTATTTCTGAGGATCCATCTCGACCACTTCATCATGTGACTTCATGTGACCCTGCCAAATAAAAGCAACATAAAATCCTGGTCACACCTGTGTAGATACAGAGACATCACAACATACACAGAGAAATGAGAGCACACAGACACTCTCCTCCCACTCCTGGAATCTGCATCAAAATGTGATAATCCCATCGACATGCACACTGTCTGAAGGATGCAAGAAAATTCTCTATTTTTAGATCCTGCCTCTTCAAGTAAAATGAAGGAGGAACACTTGCTTTGTGTGCATTTTCACCCTCAGTGTGTTTTCCAGTAGACAGTGGTGGGCACCATATTCCACAGATAATTGGTTCAAATGGGGCAGGGTGAAAAGCTGTATTAAACTTCAAAGAGCAATCAAATTTTGCGGGATGCTGAATGAAAACGGGCGTTTCAGAGGGCTGACAGAGGAGAATGGGGATGACAGGCTTCCATCTGACTGAAACTGGGAGTCATCAGAGCCAGTATGTTGTGAACAAGGAGTCTGCTCCAGAATGTAGCTCCCTCTGAAGACCTGCTTTACATGCTTGACAGCAGTTAGAAAGGATGAATTCAATGTTATTCTACACATACTCATCAGATGTGCTCGTTTAGTTTTTCACTACAAATGAAAGAACGTTCTTGTTGGTGTCATTTTGCAAGTGCTACCATAACTTGTGACCAGTATCTTGCAGAGCACTGAGGATAAAGAGTCTTAACAACCTCACATTCATAGTGTCATCTGCAAGTTGTTCTGCTTGTTCATTTATTATTACAGTAGGTATCAGTGAATCAAAGACTTTTCGAAATCACATCGCAAGAAAACACAGCTTATCTGAACATACCTTTATTTAAATCTGCGAGTGTGAAAGCTTTAAAGAGTGGTGTGACTGTGCTACTGCCAGAGCTACACAAACACATGCTCTTTTAAAATATGTTAAATGCAATTGTGTAGAAAATTAAGTTAAATGTTACAGATTCATTATAATCTTTTTGTAATGTAAATACTGTTTATCTTTAGACCTGACAACGTTGCTGTGCATGAATCTGCCTTCAGTCCATATTCACAGAACATCCCATTGCTATTCCACAGAGCCATGCTGCCCGCCTTAGGAATCCCACAGTTTTGTTCTGAGAGTAAACCAAGAAGCAGGTCGGCTGTTAAAACAGCCCAGAGGACCTCTAAGCCACTAGGACATACTCTCAGCCAATCAGCTGCTAGGTTCATAGGTTAAATATAAGCTAATGGGTAATAAAGATCCAGTCAGCTCACTGTCAAAGCCAACAGTCCAATCAAATCAGAAATGATGGCCTGCATAACTCTCTAGATCTTGGGCAGTGGAAAATCTCCATCCGCCATCTGTCAGAATTATTTGTCAGACTAAAACTGCACTCTCCTGACACCAGTTTGTTTGACCGTCCATCAAGTGCTCATTAAATAATCACCACCTGCAATGAATAAATGTGTCCTCTGTTGATGGCCTACCAGGTAAACATGGTGCTGGATTGGTTCAGTCATCTGCAATAAAATCACATATATTGTCCAATACACTATAGTCAGTGACATTTGAAATGACATCCATGTGGAAATATGTTTGGTGTCTGTTTTATTTGAATATAAGGATGCATCATAGGAAACTGCACTTACCAAATTATTATTTAAAATGTTTAGGGATTTTTAAGGAAAATACTAAATTAGATGCCAGCTTAAAGAATGTTTTACATTTTATTTAAATACCTTATGCTGTGCGTTGCTGGGTGCTGTTGTGCTGTACGGTGTATGGTGTCTATACTCATGCTTGAGTGTGTCCTCATCCTACACCTTTCAGCCTTCTAACTCAAGTCTGTTGTGCGTGATTATCTCCCAGCTACCCAGTTATCCTGTCCATAGAGAACCACTGCAGTGTTCCTCAGCAAAAGAAGATGGCCCAGTACCTGATTGAGATCCTTGGGGGAAAACTGGACCTGTCTACTGTCAAAGCTAATGAGTCTGGACGGCTGCCTTCGCCAGAAACGCTCAAGGGCAAAATCCTCGTTAAGGTAAAGTCAGGGTGTGGGTGTACAGTAGTATAAAGGACTGAGGAGCACTGTTTGGAGGTTTAAAAGGTAAGGTATTGTCCTCAGTGAGAGGAGTCGGTCCTCAGGCTACTACCTCAGCTCACCGTGTGATTGTCCAGAGGTTGAAGCTCACAGAGCGGAGCGAGGTAGCGGGCTGATCGAAGTGATGTGATTACACTGAAAATGACAGGAGTGAAAAACAAAACTTGACTGTAATGAATAAAAACTTGAGATGTGTAATTGACTGTGTGTAGGAACAGCATACTGCCGGCTGGCTCATTATCTCAGATGGTATCCTGAATCCAGGTGACTGCAGATAATTGGTTAAACGTGTTTGCAGCTGCAGCTCAGGAGCAGTTTATGGTAGTTAGCTTCACTGTTGGGTTGGCAGTTCAATCCCCTGCTTCTCCTGGTCACAGGGCAATGTGTCCTTGGGCAAAACACTGAGCCCGAAGTTATAAAAGTTAATTTAGAGTTGAACATCAGTCAACGCTAAGGCAGCAAAGGGCAGTTTTTATTGTTATAGTTTACTACAGCATACAGTAGTACAGTAGAACCAAGCAACTAAAAGCCAGAACTTGCAGCATCCATCGGTCTCCGTGGAGTGGTCATAAACAGCACAGCACATGGTCATTGTCATTGTCTGACCCGTTAAAGCCAAGTTAGTTTCCCACATGGCTCGAAGCACCTGTGGGAGGAGAGCATGTTGATGAGCAGCAGAAGGGGAGGGAACAGTACCAAGGTTAATGAGACGTTATTGACACCAGATGCTTTCACTGAAGAGAAGGCACCTTGCCAATATGTGGTATGCTAAGCACTGCTCCACCAGCTGTTACAGCAGCACTACTACCTGTGTGTGCGCTCAGCAGAGTGTTACCGATGGCACCGATGTGTAAGCACTGTAAAGAACACTGAGATCAGGCAGTAGGCAGGAGAGACAGAAGGACAAAGCCACAGGAGGAGGTGGTGAGGAAATGAGAAAGGAAGAGATGAAGTTGAGAATGAAACTGAATCAGAAAGGTGAACAGAAGCAGGGAGTGATGTGGAGCCTGATGAAGGCAGGGAGACAAAGCTTTACCTCATGCTATGTTTTTATTCTCTGGTCAGTGTAGTGACATTTCACCATCCCCATGTCACCCACCACTGACTGATATTCAACATCCTGGCTTCTCTGCAACACTGAGCAGTCTCACTGTGGGTCAGTCATCAGCCACACAGTGCTGCATGCCACCACTGTGACTGCGAATGATTGCGAACCACTGGACAAACTATTCGTTTGTTAGGGAACAGTGAGAGAGGGTCCATGTGGTACAGCTGAACCTGAATGTCCTTCACTGTTGAGCCTTGTATCTCTCTATTCTTCTCCTATTCTTCTCCACTGAGGCCATGTCAGTGGGAATAATGCAAAGTGCAAAAGGTACTGTGAATGGACACAGTTCACACATACTCATCAAATATTACATCCTTTGCAAACCTTTGCTGTTCTGTTTTCCAAGAGAGTTTGCTAGGCAGGACAGGAATTATAGACTTCAGCAATTTCTAAAAGGTGAACATATTAGAAATGTTTCAGACTCTTTGTTATAAATTTCTTGACTGTATTAAAAACAGTCACATGACAGAAACAAAGCTAACTAACCTTTATTTAGACAGAGTAAGTTCTCTCTCTTCTGCAGTAACACCCCATCCACGTTCACACCTGCAGGCTGTAATGGTCACTGTTAAAATAAGAATCCTCTGAGCGTATTGAATTTAGCAAGAGGGTTTTGTTGCTTATTAAGTCAACCTTACATTATCAAGGGGAAAAATGTGTCTCACTTTCATGACCATCAAAAATGGATGTTAATGTAAAACACCTGAAACATCTGCATGTCATTCAGTAACATGTGCAGAGTGGAAACACCATACTGTGTCATCTCAAACACCAGCAAATAGGCCTGTTCCTGTTTTCTGCTAAATACAGATTTGTTTGCTCCTGTTTCAGCCTATATGACCACTGGTCCTTGGCAGTGAGTAGGGTCGACTGAGAGGACTTAGAGTAAATATGGCAAATTGTAATTGCAAAACATGTTCTGTACCTTTAACCTCCCGGACTCCAGAAATGCCCTTTGACCCATGCATTGATTAAATGACTGTTCCAGCTGTCTATTATAATGTGAAGCTCCACTGATTCGTTCTTCTCTCCGCCAGGGGAAGAAGCTGCCTGCCAACATCGATGAGAATGCAGAGGAGGGGGATGTATCGGATGAAGACAGTGCTGATGAGATGGAGGACGACTGCAAGCTAATGAACGGAGACGTACGTTCCCGGTCCACCTCCTCATCACATGTATCTCTTCTGTCTACCAGAGTTACAGGCAGGCTGTGTGTCTTTGTGTCCAGCTGCTGACATGCGCACGTTTTTCCTATTCCTGATGGTTTAAACTAATCGGCGGTGATGGAGTGTTTTCCTCATCTTTGCTCCTGTACTGCTACCTCTGCTATTTGCTTCTGTCTCTTTCTCAGTGGCTATTTGTTCTCATGTCCTGCTTTTCTCTCTTCCCGTTGTCCCTCCTTCTTCTCTTCAACCTTTGCTTGCTTCTGTAAAGTGGAAGGTACTGTATGAAAAGCTCATCCTCACCTCAGAAATCTCACCCAGTCATGTGCCTTGCTTTCTCATCCTGCCTGTGAAAGTTGACCATGGTAGGCTCAAAAACACTTTGCAGTACTGAATCTTTAAGATGCTCCGTCAGAAGTGTTGTGTATGGCTTCTTTGTCTGGAACCAAAAATCCACATGGAAAGGTGTCTTTTAGGTATTCAAGCTAGTTGAAACAAAGTCAGACTCAAGTAGTACACTTAAAAAAGATTAGCATTAATGACCCCAAAAATTGGTCAGAGGGATCTTGAAAACTAGTAGTAGGAACTTAGCTAGTAGGATTTTGATGGCAGGCGTTGGCTTTAGCAGCCAGCTACAAGTTGGACAATGTTTTTAAAATGGGGATAGTCTCAGAACTTCAAGAAAGGAAAGAATGTGAGAATGATTAAGTTTCTAATAGAGGCTCTGGGAACTGATAAATCATAACAATGATAATGATAAACTTTATATCTCATTTTTGTTTTTGTTTTTTTGTTTTTTTAAACAGCAGACAGCAGCAAGTACAAGTTAGCTTTTGAGCTGCAAGAAAAAATTTCAAGGTGGAGCATCATTAAAATATTAAGGCAACACTGCTAGGATAGGCTAATGTTGTCGTGTTACTTTTTTATTGCCTTCTCCCACTAACACTAACGTAATGATGTTTGTGGTAAGATTTCTCGGTATCAGTTCCTAAGTAATATGTTTAGTTCAAACACATGACAGAATGTGTGGGTTCCTTCTTCACTTTACTAAACAAATGCACTGACAAAAGTTTCTTTAAGTACCGAGGCTGAAGGTGTTGTTAAAGAATTCTGCAAAAAGCATCTTAAGTATTCAATATCTGCTCAAAATATACAGTATTGTGCAAACATTTGACTTATAGCCAGAGAGTTATGTTCCTGTCCTATTTTCCAAGAAGCTGGATGCCCTACCTGCCGAGCACCTTGAAAATCTGTGTGCAGGTGTTCCAAGGAGAACTGGTACTGCTTCCAAGGCAAAGGATTGTCCTACCTGAGTCTCAGTTTGATTTGGGGGAGTTTAGATTTTATAGCAAGCACTTGATTGTTGTTTTTGCTGCACTTTGTAACTTTGCTGCACTTTTGTAAGTAGTTCACTGATAAATAAAAATGTGTATGGCATTATTTTCGAAAGCTTCTTCACTTTGAATGCCAAAGACTTTTTCATGGTGCTGTATTTTCATTAGGGTGGAAAAGCCTCTCAGTCATTTCTTATTTGAAAGAGAAAAAATACAACATACATAATATTTATCAATTCTACAAAAAAAAAAAGAAATCCACCAACATCACATCCATCGTATCAGATGGACAGCACTGACTGAACCACCGTCTTTAAAAGTCAAAGCACAATATTGGTCTTATATATTCTGTTTTGACTCATCTGCACTGAGCACATAGACATAATGCTGTTCATGGAGCATGTTGCTGCTGCCTGTGGCCTGATTACACACTGAGGAGGTTTATGGATAAACTCTGCCACCATGTGCACAAACTGTGCATATTATTTTGACTTCTCGAAAAGGACAGCTGTCATTTATTCCACTTCATCCGTTTAAAGGATGCTCCACTGTCACTGTCAGTAACGCTGTCACATGTGGAAGTGCTTACGTTACTGTGGGGTCCATCCATCAGCCGCTCTCAGAGAATCTGCTGTGTGTTACATAATGTATTGCTTCATCTTGGCTCCTTACAAAATGTGAGTTCTTGTAGGATTCTGCATGATGTGGTGTTGTCAGTCTGGGCAGATCAGGTTAAGAGAATTTGCCATGGTTTTTTCTACAGTAGCACCTCAGATAAAGCAAGCTGACGTAAAGGGTCAGTTCACCTAGAATAGGAAAACACTCTTTTTTTCCACTTCAGTGAAATCGTTCCTGAATTAAAATATTTTTTGAGCCATCATTACACTGAGATTTTCGCTGTGTGTCCTGTTCTTGGTTTCCTGCTAATATAAAGTGTCTGCTGCAGTCGTGGAGCGCAGATGTAAAACATGTCACATCTGTGACTCCCAGCAGACTGGAGCTGGTCAGAGTTACCCTAACCTCTTGAATCATGTGATCATGCATCCTCATAAATCTCTGTATAACTGTTCCTCCTCCAGACATCAGCCAACAGGAAGCAGGTGGAGAACATGGCCAAGAAAAAGCTGGACAACCTGATGAAGGAGTCCAAGACCCGAGAGGACCCAGACAGCTTCACCATTGCAGCCTTCCCTCCTGCTGGGAAGCCCACAGGCAAAACTGGCCCTAAGGTAAACACAGACAGAAAGTCAGGGTGAGCCAGTCTCTTCTCTGATGTTTCTGAAATAAATTAGCAGCTAGGATGACACTCTGCAGACAGTGCAATAGAATCTCTGACATGCCATTAGAAGCCTTTCTTTCTGTTCCTGCCTCAGTTTCTTGAAATCCTGTTGCTGATGTCCTGTTTTTGATCATTTTTCTCTGGTGTCTTGTTTTTACTTAATGTTGAGTGTTGAAGCTACAGTATGACAGTGTTCCACATTTAACTGGAATCTTACTGGAGGCTAAAGAAAGTAATGGTAAAGTGATTTCTTTCAGTTTGTATTCAATTATTTAAATCGTCCCAAACAAAGCCTGAAAATAAAATGTCAGTCCAAGTGATAGAAATGTGGCACAAATGTGTGAGTGACAGGGGAAGAACTAATTTGTGTTTTTTTCTCATTATCAGTTAACAAATATTGGAAGTGTTTCCATACAGCAAAACACACAAAACATCTTTCCTTGCTGTCAGGTTAAAAGTGATGATGGGACGGACACAGCGGACGAGGCTAATCCCAGCAGCAACAAGCGTACGAGCTGTTCCTTCATGGGGAGCTTCTCTAAACGCAAAGTTGGTCGTTTTAGTTTTTGTTTCTTTGTTTCCTCAGCACTCTGACAGATACCTGGACAGCTATCCCGAAACGTTTGCATCTTTCTTAGTCATGTAACTTTTAGGATAAGAATAAAGTAATTTCTGAGGAATTTCATAGAGCAAAGGCCCGTTGTTATTTGTGTTTGATGGACATTTGCTGACCCAATGGTCCTGATGTGCACAATGATAAAAACAGAATAAATACAGAATATATACCAGTTGAGAAAGCACATGTTGAAAGAGAAAAACCTAAACTTGATTATTAGTTTAAAAATGATGCAGTGATTAATCAGTGAAAACAGATGAAAGACGGCCTAGCTTTCAATTTGTGTACTCATTCTGTTTGACTGAATCAGGCTACCAGAACTTTGTCTTAAATTTAAGTATTCCAAGGAAAGAACATCTAATTTCTTGATCAGATTATAGAGAATTTCTTAAGCATACGAGATACTTTTCATTTTCAAATTGAATTTTGCCACTAATCCTCTCTTGAAGGCTGTTACGCATGAAAAGAACTCTCACCAATATTCTTTGGTCTCTCACACATTAATACCTCTTTTCTTCTGCAGAAGAAAACGACCAAGCTGAAAAAGACGTCCAGCTTTGAAGACACGGATACAGACCAGGAGAGCACAAGCAGTGCCTCCCGTGCCCCCTTGCACCACAGCAAGTATGCTACACATACTGTATACACACACACCCTTCTAGTTCAGTATGTTTATGTGCAAAATAGATTTGGGCTTAAATCATCATAAAATACATGCACATATGAACATTGTTACTCTATTATATACTGTATTATTGACTCACTCTATATTCAGTTATATGCAAAACTTTGGCCAAATTACACTTTTTGTTTTTTGAAGTAAGGGAAGTAAATACAATGCCTGCAGCAAACAGCCATTTAAAAACAGCCTTTCTTCACATCTTAATGAACTGTTTTTATTTCATGACCTTAAAGGTCAACAATAATTGTGCCTTGTGCTAGTGCCAAACGCTAGCCTTGCACATCTCATTAGGTTGTGTAAGGCAGGTTAGGAGTTGCCCTTAGGAAGTGCCCAGGGCCAGCCAGACCTTTACATATGCATATTTATGTACTTCTGTTACCCCTGACCTTTGGTGGCCTTACAGAAAGAAGAAGACCATGAAGTTATCCAGGGCGCTGTCTGATCTGGTCAAATACACACAGTCTGTGGGTCTCTATGATATCGAGGCACAAGGTGAGCAGTCCTCTTCACTCTAGACAGTTGTTAGCTTCAGGCAAACATACACTGCTAAATCACTTTAGCCTGACTTGACAACATTTAAACAAATGGAAGTCAATGAGAAGGATGAAGAAAACAAAACCGTCTTTGTGTTGTCCTTGGCAGCCAGCTGCAGTTGGCAGGTGTCGTCTCTCAGTGAGACCAAAGCCCACCAGGTGATGCAGCAGAAAGCTTCATCCTTTATCCACTTCAACCAGCGACAACTGTCCCGCATCTACCCTTCATCTTATCGTGTGGACTCATCCAACTTCACCCCCCAGCCCTTCTGGAACGCCGGCTGCCAGCTTGGTATGAGCCTAACCTAACCTACCATGTGCTTCATCGTTGTATTTAAAACACTCAGCCACTCAGGATGTTAACCGATCTACGCTGCTGCCATGGCTCTTATTCATTCTGCTTGTTTATCAAGATGTTTTCTGTCAATTAGCCACAGTCTTACTGATCGCTTTGCGCTCACAAGAGCAGCTGTTAGGCAGCACATTAAAGTAAAATGTATGCAGCCTGCTGATAATGAATAAGTGAACTGTTTTGGATTTCAGTTGCACTCAACTACCAGTCAGAGGGTCGGGTCCTCCAGCTCAATAGAGCCAAGTTCTACAGCAATAGCAACTGCGGCTACATCCTCAAGCCTGCCTACATGTGTGAAGGTCAGGACATAAAACAGATTTTTTCACATCATTTTTGTTGGAAATATGGAGTTTATATTTATCAGGAATATTTTCATTTTAGAATTTCAGATGTGCACTGGCAGGCATGAAATTCAGCATGTTTAGTGGCCCTACTCTTTTTGGTTTGGTTACAATATGTGTTTGCATTAGAGAGAGTATTGTGCTAAAATAACCTCTTTTTTAAATAAGATATCAATGTCAATGTTT
Organism: Monopterus albus; assembly: GCF_001952655.1. NCBI lineage: Eukaryota > Metazoa > Chordata > Actinopteri > Synbranchiformes > Synbranchidae > Monopterus > Monopterus albus. The sequence continues at coordinate 170,074 of NW_018128128.1, forward strand.
AAGTCATATAAGAACAAATTAACTGAGATTCTGAGGAGATGTAAGAAACTATATTACTCTAAAATATTAGAGGATAATTAAAATAACATGAGAGGTACGTGGAATATATTAAATAAATTGATTAGAAACAGTTCTAGAAAGAGTAACTACCCTCAATATTTTATGGATAATGATACACTGGTCAATAGATTGGAGGATGTAGTTGAAAGTTTAATAGGTTCTTTGTGAATGTTGGTCCTGGTTTAGCAAAAAGTATCTGTACAGATGATACATCCGTCACTATAAATAATACAATCGAAAGGAACATGAGTTCTATGTTTTTGAAGCCCATAGCTGAAAAGGAAATTATAGAGATAGTGAACAAATGTGGAAACAAAACATCCAGTGATAGTGATGGTATCACCATGACAACTGTCACTTCAACCAGCGACAACTGTCCCGCATCTACCCTTCATCTTATCGTGTGGACTCATCCAACTTCAACCCCCAGCCCTTCTGGAACGCCGGCTGCCAGCTTGGTATGAGCCTAACCTAACCTATCATGTGCTTCATCGTTGCATTTAAAACACTCAGCCACTCAGGATGATCTATGCTGCTGCCATGGCTCTTATTCCTTCTGCTTGTTTATCAAGATGTTTTCTGTCAATTAGCCACAGTCTTACTGATTGCTTTGCGCTCACAAGAGCAGCTGTTAGGCAGCACATTAAAGTAAAATGTATGCAGCCTGTTGATAATGAATAAGTGAACTGTTTTGGATTTCAGTTGCACTCAACTACCAGTCAGAGGGTCGGGTCCTCCAGCTCAATAGAGCCAAGTTCTACAGCAATAGCAACTGCGGCTACATCCTCAAGCCTGCCTACATGTGTGAAGGTCAGGACATAAAACAGATTTTTTCACATCATTTTTGTTGGAAATATGGAGTTTATATTTATCAGGAATATTTTCATTTTAGAATTTCAGATGTGCACTGGCAGGCATGAAATTCAGCATGTTTAGTGGCCCTACTCTTTTTGGTTTGGTTACAATATGTGTTTGCATTAGAGAACAGTAGTGTGCTAACATGTATGCTAACATAACCTCTTTCTTTAATAAGATATCAATGTCAGTGTTGTCTAAATGTTTAGACAGTGTTGTCTAAACATTTCAATTTCATTTTCTAAGTGAAGCATCACAGTTAAAGTCTTTCTTTTTGCAGGTGCCTTTAATCCCCATGTGGAGGATCCGCTGCCAGGTCAGATGAAGAAACAGCTGGTGCTGAAGATCATCAGTGGACAACAGCTGCCCAAACCCAAAGACTCTATGTTAGGAGACAGAGGAGAGGTAGGACACCCACTTGTACAACTGTAGTGTGGATATTAAGGTAATTAAACAACAGTAAAAACATTTACATTTCAAAAATGATCTAAGAAATGTTTATAGTTTTAAAGATCTCACCCAGTTTGTAATACATCTTTCAGTTTGTGACAGTGTTTGAATAAGTAACACCAAACTGCTTCATGCACCACTTGTCACCTACTACATGCACTTTACTGCCATGAGAATTAGTCTCCTCACAGGTTGTGGAATTCTTGGAATATCATGGAATTTTGTCCAGACAAGGAGAGCCTAGACATTTAAAGCAGAACTTTTCAAAGCCTTTAGTGTCTCCAGAAGTACCTGTGAAAAGGCCGCTAAATGTCTTCAAGTGACATCACTTGAGTCAGCATTGGTTCAGTTTGAAAACTACAAGTGTGAAAAGTGAAAGAAGGTGCAGCCCACTCCCCATCTCCACTTCATCTCTACATCAGTCTGCTGCTGACTGGGTGAAATGAAATCTTTTATAATACTCAGTTCATCTTCCAATTGTTCTAGTGTTACAGGAGTGAAATGATAAATCAGTTGAGTACTTTTAATAAATTAACTAGCTATACCAGGTAGTTCTTACAAAGGGTTTTCAGAGGATCATGCTACTGTGTCACCTTCTCTGAGTGGCGATGCTGATTTTCATCCAAACTCTAGTGTAAATCAGATTTATCCAAAACTGCCAAAGCAGAAATAGAAAGTGGTCACTAAACTGCCCTGGAACTTGACAACAAAGAAGATGGTTAGTAACCCAACATCTTTCTGACAGATCATCGATCCCTTTGTAGAGGTGGAGATCATCGGCCTCCCAGTGGATTGCAGCAAGGAGCAGACCAGAGTGGTGGATGATAACGGTGAGTGATGGAGATGTGAATCATTCAGGTTCTGTCTGCCTGCTTCTATAAAAATGTCCTGTATTGACTAATGAGTAGAGATTTGATATTGTTGTAGAGAAGATAAGATGGTTGTTATGAGTTAGGAGTCGACTGAAAGTTAACGGGCCAGCTACCTGAGAGCGTTGCTGTGTGAGGTTGCCAGCTAGTGTGTAAGCAGTTTGTTTGCCAGCCAGGGTAATCTGTCAACTAGGCCTGTAAGTCCCTACTTCACCAAGATTCTGCAAGGATGCATAGATGAAGTTCACGTTCTGGTGTGACCAGGCTTTAACCGTTCCAATTTAATTAAGATCTAAGGTTAACTACTGGCCTTTTTGCTGCAAACACCTATAGTCTCTGTCTATTGACTTGTAGTGAATTAAGTCAAATTTTCTGGGTATTTTTAATGAAGTTCCGTAAAGATCCATTTTGGGTCCCACTTTACTCACTATTTTTCTTAATGATCTAGGATCCAAAGTAATTAGCAGATGACACAGTCATTTATACAGTGGCTTCCTCCACTGATCAGGCTTTTCAACATTCGCAGTCTGATTTTAACATTGTTCAACATCATCTTCTTGGTCTTAAACTAACATTCAAATCCTGTAAAACAAAGTATATGAGTTTTACTAGAAAACAATGTCAAATTGATCTTTTAAAGTTAAATATAGCTACACTGAATGATGCCGTCATTGACAAAGTCTCTGCATATAAATATCTTGGCTTTGGGTTAGATGACAAGCTGAGTTTTAAATTGCATGTTGAGAAATTAACTGTTTTGCTTAAGCCTATACTTTTCTTTCTGTATAGAAACCAATTTTGTTTTAATGAGTGTCACAGGAGGCAGTTGGTACAGGCAACAATTTTATCTGTACTAGACTATGATGGTATAATATATATGCATGCCTCTGCCAAGACCTTGAAAGCACTTGACTCAGTATATCATGCTGTTATTAGATTTGTTACTGGAGATCCCTTTAGGACTCGCCATTGTGAATTATATCACAAAGTAGGTTGGCCATCTTTGACACTGAGAAGAGAGCATCATTGTATGTTATTTATCTATAAAGCCCTACTTAATAAATTCCCTCCCTCCTGAGTTATAAATCATCAGCATAAACCAGACCAGTTCACAAGAAAATCTTGTTCTGCAGGATTGTTCTTGTTCCTAAAGAAGTAGGAAAGATGTCCTTCTGTTACTATGCCCCGCAAAGATGGAATAGATTGCAGAAAAAGACAAAACTGGCTACTCTCATTCCATGTTTTAGTCCAACTTAAACTGCCTTTATATAGTAATTTGCAGTTTAAATGTGTGTGTAACAGTTGATCTGGAGACTGTGTTTTTAATATGACTTTATTTATGTTGATTGTGTGTTTATATTTTATTGTTTTAATGTGTGACATCTCATATTGGATTTTAAATACTGATTTTATTTGATGCATGTGTATATATCTATTACTGTCTCATTGAAAATGCGAGCTTGCTCTCAACTGGTTTACCCTGATTAAATAAAGGTTGATGATGACTGCTCCTCAGTGCTGCGTTCTCTGAAGTGAGCCACACATGATGTTCAAGTGTTTGCTTGAGGGGAGATGTGGCTTGTTGTGATTTGCCTCTGACGTGATTAATGCATGTGTGCACATTGGAGCAGTGATTGTGACTCTGTGTGTGTGTGTGTGTGTGTGTGTGTGTGTGTGTGTGTGTGTGTGTGTGAGAGAGAGAAAAAAAGCTGTCTGTATAGGCTCTGATCTATAATTGATGCGCTCAGCTTAAAGAGACGTGCACAGGCAGCACCTCTTAGTCGGCTCACAGACACACACACACACACACACACACAGGTGCTGAATAATTGATGAGTGCTGAACTCGCTCTCTGACTCTGTCCTGTACCGTCTGTGCTCTCCATCTCCTATCTCTCTCTCGTCTTGTTTCATCTGCCTAATGTCTCTTCTCTTCTTCGTGTTTGTTTCTCACACGTTCTCCTGTCACCTCTCAAATTTCCTCTGTCCTCCCGCTGCTCTCTCCCTCCCTCCCTCACCCCCTTCCTCTCCATCCTCCTACTACACCGCTGCCTGCGACATCTTTCGGGATGGTACCATAGGGTTCAATCCAATGTGGGAGGAGACTCTGGTGTTCACGGTCCACCTGCCGGAGCTGGCCCTGGTTCGTTTCCTCGTGTGGGATCATGACCCCATCGGCCAGGACTTCATCGGCCAGCGCACCATTGCCTTCAACAGCATGATGCCAGGTATGGTGACACACCAGTTTGGAACTGATAGATACACTTCACCTCACCCACAGATTATGTTTCTATGGTGACCCTTAAAAGTCTTGTTTTGCATTTGGTTTGTCATGTATACAATTTCTATAGTCATACAAATTTTGTTTGCTGAGATTAAGGGATATTAGAGGGTAAGATATGAAGCACTGTTGTCTTTCTCTAAGATAATTTAAATAATGTAGCTTGATCCAGCATATTTATTTTAAGAATGAAAAGTACTGCACTGTGTGGATATCAGAAACTCTTTGGGAATGCTTCTGAGACTACAATTGTTTGGTGCCCCATTCTATTATGAATGACTTCAGTGGAGGTTTTTAACAGAACAGGTCAACATTTTGAAATAGGATTATTTCCATTCTTTCAGAGATTGAGATAGTGAATGTTTGTGTGTTAAGTACTCCGCTAGAGTATGGATGTGCTTAGTCTGCCTCTGCCCTGACCCGAAGTGAAGGAATACACTTAGCATGAATATGTTGCTGATTGTGTAATCAATGCTAGTGATGTCCTAGATCAGTTATAAGGCTCACTGGGCACTTGAATGCACTCTTGGCAGCTGTGTCATATAGGTTAATCGAAGTATATGATGGTACTTGTACTGGCAGACAACAGTATTAAAGAACTGAAAAAGAGAGAGACACACCTATAATTCATACAAAAAGAGATAAATTTGAAAACAACAATTCGTGGTTTGAGGGGGAGTTATTATCGGTACTGGATCTGCTTTGTGAAGATCAAGAGTTCATCCATCTGCCCAGGACTCAGTTGCAGTATTTCCAGCTAAGTCACTGAACAAGACCACACAAGATCATACTGATCAAACCAAAGTAAGTTCATATGCATCAAAAATGAACTCAGAGGAAAAGCCATGACATGTACTGACCATGTGTTCAGTCCATATAGGCTCTGACCTTCACAATAACAATACTCTTTGGATGCCAGCTACTTTTCTTTTGTCATTAATTGTGTCATGTTTATATGTAGCCCAGTGAGATAATGGCATTTACTTTTAATTTACATTCAAGAAAAAACAATTAATCAGGTGTTTAAAGCTAGAAGAGAAGGCAAAAGTGGACATAATTTTGAAGTACTGAATACATACTGTATACAGAAAGTAGTACTGGGCCAAGTACCAAGCCTTAAGGGACACCATGCCTTACAGTATCAAGATCCAGTTAGTGGGTTGCAGTCAGTGACTTTATAGGTGGTCATGTGCAAATGTGAGGTAGTGTACTGTATGTGTGTCAGTGTGTGTATTGTTTTTGGTGGATTCTTTTATGTATTTATTATACTTGCTGCCTGATTGTATACTTTGGATTTTCATGATCTTATCTATGTTTTTAATGTAATGCACCTTGAGGTGCCACTGTGTATGAAAGGCACTGTAGAAATAAACTTGACTTGGAGTGTAACATCAACCACAGATAAAGGAAATGATGATGGTGGACCTTTGTTGCCCTTCTGAATGATACAACACATGTTTAGCTGTCTCTATCTGCACCCTTGTGTTTGACTTACTGATGATGTGGCTATGCCTATGGTTTGTGCAGGCTATCGCCACGTGTACTTGGAAGGCATGGAGGAGGCTTCCATCTTTGTTCATGTAGCTGTGAATGACATCGCTGGTAAGGTAGGTGCCACCTGGAAGTGTGAAAAATCTGCATCAACATCTAAACCTTTCCTATGAAATAAGCTTCCTTCTGTTCATTTCAACATAAATTCCAGCTGAAACAATTACTCTACTAAACAAACTCTATTAAACAATTACTTAAGGGAAATGAAAATTATGTTGTGACAGTTTCTGTTGCCCTACATTGACTGTGTGTATTATTGCTGCTATTTCTGTTTCAAAGTGTTGTTTCTGGATCACAAAAAAGTTGTCGCTGTGACCATATGGGTGTTGGTTGTCTCCCTCTGCCCACTCAGCTGTCTCCAGCCATACTCTAAATGACCTCTGTCTTATTCATTGTCCTTGCTTTGAACTTTGTCTTGCTCAGTTGTTTTTGTGTGCTTCCTGTTATATTTTCTCTCACCCCCACCCTGCCCATTTTTCTCTCTCTCTCATCCTCCCCCTTTCTGATTTTTACTCTCTTCCTGTGTGTCTTTGTTATTTCAGTGGACCACTCTTTTTCCAAACGCTCCATTTAGAGGCAAGACATTTTTAGGAGTCCTGAAGCTGCCACTCAAAACTCAGGTGTAGTGAGACCCAGTCAGCATCTTGCATGAGCCACACGCTCCACCCTTTTTGCCACCTCAGTGACACACTCCCCCCTGCACACAACCCTCTTGTCAGCCAACTGCGAGCATCACAAACTATAAGGCCAACTCATGCCTCACATGAGTTATGACGGCTTGACGTGTCTGCATCTTCATTAAACTCCCCAAGTAGATCCAATGTCATCAGCCTGCACAGAGAGAGCTGTGAGTCAGGACCTCTGCCAGGCTGCAGTGACTTCTCTCTGCTGTTTTTTTGCAGAGAACATTTTTTCCTCCTAACTCAGGAGTTTTTTCAGTGTGCTGCACTGCAGGGGTATACAGTTCCAGTGCATCTGAGGACATTCATCTCTACCCTTGTTTTTTTTGTTGTTGTTTTTTTTTTTTCAATGACTATGTATGCTGTCTTTTTCTTTCATTATGGAAAACAATGTGTAGACATTTTCCTGACAGGTGTTTTTTGTCAAATGACTTATTTTTGAAATTTCTCATCTGCACAGCAAATCATTTTCTTGGTTTTCTGTTCAATTTCAGCAGACCTTTTCTTAGGCACATCTAGCTAAAACTAAGTCAGTCTAATCCAGCATTCTTGCAGTAAATCCTCCCTTCATGAAGGTGATAATGTTCAGTTTTTGTTCAAGCTGCTTTAGACGGGCTGGGCTGCTGTCGAACTGCAGAGCATTGTAGAGGGGTCTGTGTTATGTCTAGCATCATCTATATAAATTAGGTCAACAAAATAATAGAAACATCTGTCAGTATGATGCAAAGATTTGTGGACCAAAAGTATCTCAGCTAGCAGGACATGATTTATTGAGCTTCATCTCCTAGTGATTATCATGTGCGGCTCAGCCTGCTTCCCTGTTTTTCACTCCACCAAAGACTCTTTTCTTTATCACCTTGTCTTTTTGTCTGTGGTGCTGCTTTCCTGTTGGCGGTTGTTCAGTAAGCCATTTGTCACAGTGGTCAGACTATTTGGATCTACTTCTTTCACATTGTTTAAAGGTTTTGTGATAAGTAATGGCAAGGATTGTAGGTGACACGATGCCTTGTCTCACTAAAGCGCTTTTTGATTTGGTCTTCCTGTGGAGTGGTCTAACATCATTTACCAGAATGTCAAAATGAAATGCACAGTCATCGTTGTCAGTGTACGGTATGAATGTTCTCATCATTATCATTTCTACCCCAGTCACTGACTTTTGACCCATAACATGCAGCAGCTAATATGTTACATTTTAAAGTGAAACAAGTGCAACAAATAGGCAGATCATTTGAAGGTGAGCTTTACTACTTTTTTCAGTCAACTTTTTGTATTGGTTGCACACAAGAATGTTCTTATGGATCTGGATTTGTCCACCATTTTAAACGTTTTCTATGATTATGGCATTTTCTTATTCTAATGGCATTTGTTTTGTAGGTAGCAAATGTGCCAAACTACATTGAAATGTGTTACTTTGTCTTATGTTTAACCCATTACTGCCATGTTAATCAGATCCCTCCACAGTGTCTATTTAATGAGTGCCAAAACTGGAACTCTTCCATTTCTACACACACTAGTTGCAGAGCAGGCTGTGTGTGTTTAATGTTGACACATAGCTTCAAGCATGTATTTATTTAATTAATATGTTACCACTGGGACAACAGCTGCTGTATACAGATGTGTCGGTACTTAAAATGTCTAACAGGCTAAACATTTTGAATCCAAGTGGAATTCAAAGCTATTCAGCATGGATTAGAGCTCATGTTAAAACTATCAATGATCATTCACACATTATTGCAGGAAATGTCTTAGGTAAATGTGGAAATTGATGGAAATTGTTACTTTCTAAGCATGCTTGCTGTGTAAAAATTGCCTCTGCAATAATGCAATATGGACCCCCACTTATAATATTTTGTTATTTTCTAGTATGACCTCTCTCTGATTAATTTTGGATTGTTAACATTTTTTTGTGCTATGACAATGATGTTTTCTTCTGTTTTTCTCAGGCCAAAGCAGCCAGCGGCATAAAAGGACTGTTTCACAGAAACCCAAAGCAGTCTTCCCTGGACAGCCATGCTGCTGCACAGCACAGCCGTAAGCACCCGTTTGGTGCCCACCTCCTGCGCCGCACTGCCAGTGCACCCACCAAAGGCCAGCCCAAAATCAAGAAAGGCTTCCCAGAGATTGCCATCGATACCAAAGACTACAGCTCAGAGGGCGCTAGTGAGGAACGAGAATCTGAGGAGAAAGACAAGGCCTCTGCTGCCTCCTCTCATCAGCCCACACCACCACAGCACCACAACGGGGATTCACTGGCATCCCACCAAGCCCTGGGGCCCTGGGACCATCCTGACACTAATGCGGCTTTTCACTCTGGGGACGGTAAAGGTAAGAGCTCACGTTCTGCTCAGCGACAGCCCACGTGTGAGCCTCTGAAACGGGCCAGTCAGCTCTGCTTTCGTGACCCACTGGACACAAAGCCAGGGGTGTTTGCCCGTGTTGCATGTAACAGCTCAAGCAGGGTGGGGGTGTCCTCCAACTGCATCACATGTGTGATTGGCTCCAATGAGAGTCCAGAGGCTGAAAGAAAGGGCCATGTTGAGGAAAGGCAGGACTGCAAGTCCAAAATGGCAGATGGAGAGAGACAGGACAGAAGTAATTGCACCTCCTCAACCAATAGACAGGTTCAGCCAGAGCCTATAGCCAAGTCCCAGCCCCCAGCTGCCCAGTTAGAATTACAGAAACCTCCCCCCAAACCCAATTCCTGCATGGAGGCCCAGTTTCAGTTCTCACCCCAGGCTCTCCTCCGACCGATCCCCTACCGTAGATCCAAAGCTAGGCAAACTCTGGGTGCCCCGCACATCCGACCTAAGCCTGACACGTCACAGAGGAACGCCCGGTCCTGCTGTGTTCTTCACAGACACTCTCCCAACACTGTAACACCAGCGCCAAGCCTCACAACAGGCTGCAGGACCAACCTCCGTTGGCAGCAAGCAACACCACCAAACTATGGTACTGTTTGTGGCTCAGTGCTCAACCCATTGACAAACAGTAATGAAAATGAAGGTCTCCTGCTCAGTGATAGCAGCTGTGACAGCTTTGGCAGTCTGAGCAGCTTGGAGTCACCTCCTATGCTGCCTCCACGTTCTGTCCTTGACAGCCGCAAGAGGGCTGTAGGCACCCTCCAGCGAGAGATGAACGCCCTGTTTGCCCAGAAAATGGATGAATTACGCCATAAGTCCCCCATGATCTTCGCTGGTAAGATGGATCTGAGGCAGCCTTACCAATAACCGAGTAGCTGCTGTGTAGTGGCTGTAGTGGGCCTTTTACATACTGTGAACTGTGGACTTCCAGTTAGCCTTCATACTATATGCCAAGACCACAATAGTTTAGTAGCATATGCTGTCAAAATCTGCCGTCTACTGTCTACCTGTAAGACACCTTGACATCCTGTGTGTCCCCAGTAGTTTGAGGACACCCAATTCATTCTTTCCATCATTACCAATTCAGAGTTCACTTCTAGATTTTGTAGTTTTCATCTAAGCCTCATAGATTCCTATTTCATTTGACTGATTCCAGTTTTGCTTGTCATTGCCTTAAAATGCTATATCTAATACTCCCCAACTGCTTGACAGATGAGAGAAGTGGTAAGTTTTTAACCTAAACTTAGTAGAAGTAAAGTACATAAATACATATTATATACCCTCATATTACATACCCTCTACCCCCTTTCAGTCAGGCAACAGCTAGCTGTCCCTCCCAAGCACGCGACAGTGTTCCAGACTGTTTGCCACAGGCTGTTTAATTCAGTACAGCTGCACCAAATAATGCCTTCAGTCTGGTTCTCGGCATGTGTGTAGGTTCAAAAGTGTGAGTTCCATCTGGAGCCTTGACAGTGTGCTGATTGTTATCTGTTAGTTAAGCTACGTAGGTCATGCTAGAAGTGTAAGGTTCTCTGTAAACTCCTCATTAACTTAAAAATAATAAGTATATCCTAGAAGAAATTGGCATTTGACAATAGGCCAAAACTGATTTCTCTAGACTCTTGGTATGGACAAGCACTTTTTTCTTTCCTGGCAAACTCACAACTATTTAATCTGTGCAAATGTAGTTTAATCTACCCTATCTAATCATAAATTCATCAAATCATACATTTTGTTCTACAACCCTTTTCTCATAATACTTTTATCATATGAGCTCCTTTTCTTGTAAATTATAACTTTGTTTTTAGAATAAAGTCTTAATGACCTACAACAACAACCACTCCTCAGTATCTTGGTTTATCATGTAGTGGCCATCGGTGTTTTTACTATTAAACTGAGTTTTGTGGAAAATCAAGTACTGTGCAGTACGTTTGGGGCATTAGGTTTTTTGCTTTGTTACAATAGCGGCTGTTTACTGACATTTGTTAGTCATATGATGTTGGCAGATACTCTACTAGTTAGGAACTTGTATTATAAGTCTCTGTCTCAGCAGCTTTACCTCCCATCCTTCTCAATGTAAAACAATGCTGTAATGTTTGTTCTCTATCCTGTTCTCTCTCTCTCCTTGCCTCCATTCTTCCTCTGCCTTCCAGTTTTGCTAAACTCCTCTTTCCTCTGTCCCTTTTGCACGCTCTCTCTGTTCCTAGTGCAGAATTGAGGGGATGACCAGATCCAGGTAAACCTCTTGCATGCCTTTAAATTCATCCTGTGCATCTTCACCTTCACTTCACCCATCAGCCTCTCTGTGTCACTAGCCTGCTTCTCTCAAGACCTGTATGTCACATATTCTCTATGTTCATATAAATTTGAAACTATGCTAAATCAAATTGGAGTAATGGGAGCACCATGCCATTTTTGTCTGTTCACATCATTGTATAGTATAAGGATGTGTTTTGAGTCTTGGAGTAATTCCAGTTGATCCTCACTTGCTTTCATAGTTTTTACCCCAATCAGACAGTCATAATATAAAACACAACTGCACTCCTCATGTTAATTGGTTAGATTTGGAAACATCACTTAGAGAAATGTGGTAAGCAGAAATGCGTTCACACGGATTTATTTTATGACGACCAAAAAAAGGTCATGGTAAACTCTGTGGCCAACATCCATCATGGTTTACAGACCTGTCTTCAGCTTGGACTTGATGTAGTAGCTAGTCATAGGCACAAACAGTTTTCCTTTACATTAAGGACATTTCTGGTGTGCTTTAGTGGATGTTGCCTTTTGAAAAAGATGGTTTAGATAATATAGAACATTTGTGGGATGGTGTTTGTTTGACAGCTTGGGTTTCTTGGACCTTGAATTAAATTTGTTTTGTCAAGTTTTGGGGACTGGAAGTGGTTTTCTAAATTTAACTCCAGCTTAAAATTCTGTAAGCCTCAGTGAACTGATTCTTCTACTGTGTCAAAGATAACATGAGGCAGAAATGTTCATACACCACATCCACCATTCACATCTTTTTTGTAAATATTGTCCTGCAGAGGGTTTTTTTAGTCCTCAAACCTTCAGGTTTTGTTTAAAAGTGAAGAAAATATTTTTTGCCAATGCAGTTTTAAACCCACATCCCAACAAAAAGAGCAGACTTGACTTGTTCACTGCCTGCACTTTAAAATGCATCAAATGTCAAGCACATGAAGAATGCAAGAATATGCACATGCATGAATATGAGCTCAGTGCAGAACAGCAAACTGTATTCAGCAAAATGTGAATCACATCTGGCAAAATTTTGCTTACTTAGGCCAGAGTCCAAGCTGATACCAAACCATGGGATTAGATAGGTGAATATCTGGTTTTTAAGCAGATGCAGTTACCAATTTTACAGCCAAAATGCTTTCAGTGACCAAAAAAAGACACTGATGATAATTACGCATTTCTTTGTTCCTCTCCACAGACTGTTCCACCATGCAGACACCAGCTTCCCCTCTTCATCTTCTTGCACTAAACTCTGAAGACGCTAGTAACACATGCTTTGCCCACTCTGTCTCCACTCCAGAAGAAAGCCTGTCTTCACATCACTCCTTGTCTGTACCGCTGCACTCACCATCCATAGCAATAAATGCAGACTCCCCAATGACTGTTCTTTCAAATGGAGTTTCAGACAGTCCTGTCAAGTTGCACGGAGACCCTAAAAAACCTCCTGTTGTTTGCAGAACTTCGTCACTCACTCTGACAAACCCTACTGAGAAATTTGTACCATCCCAGTGCAGCCAAGACACCCAGATCTCATCAAAGCAGAGGGAAGATCAAGAATTTCAGACAGAAAAGAGAAGTGACACAGCACAGTTGATGTCTAACCACAGAGCAGAGTCTCCTGCTGCATCAGTGTCCCCTGGAACCTCTGCAGTTGCTCCAGCACAGACAGCCCAGGCCAGAAGAGCACTTTTTAGCAATCTGATGTTAAGCGCACCAGTAAGAAGAACAAAAAGTGAAGGTCATGTTCGGATGGCTGTAGCCTCAGCTGGGCAGGCCCAGTCACCAGTACCTGAGGTCTGCACGGATGCTACTATGAATGACCGCCTTTGGATCAAGCTGGAGCCAGGCAGCCACCGTGACAGCATGTCCTCCTCCTCTAGTATCTCTTCCAATGACACTGTCGTTGACCTGTCCCTGCCTAACCTAGCCAGGAAGAGCCTCACCAGCCTGCCAACAGCCAGCAGCACCTGTGACCCTACCTGGATCAGCTGCCGTCACTCAGCATTAGTTTCCCACGATGCCCTGCGAGTCAGCAAGAGCAAGTCAAACCCTAATCTTCAGCAAAGCGAGTGCCCCAAAGATGAGCTCAAGCCCTGCCCCCTGCAACCCCCTCAAGAAGCTTCTCTGGACACACCCAGGAGATTATATCAAAGGAGGCACACCTGGAACCGGCTCTACATGGAAGGGCTCAAGCAGTCATCAACCAGGAGGCCATCCTCAGCAGTTACGACCCCAACAGATACAGCCTCTATGTCCAAAAGCCTTGGAGATCTGACCTCTGATGACATTTCCTGTAACTTTGAAAGCAAGTACCGCAGCATTAGCCGCAGCTTCACTGTTAGGCCAACCAGGGACCAGCTCCGCAAGGGTAGTCCACAGAAGTCTCGACCACCCAGCGACTTGGCTGAGCAACTTCGGAAGCTGACTGACGTGGAGCCCCTGACTGCTAGTGACTTTGCCCCAGAAAACAGGCCTAGAGAGTCACAGGAGGAGCCTATGGATGAGACCCTGGTGCGAAGGACCTCCTCTAGGAGCCAAAGTAGGGTGCGCTACATTGCAAACAGGGCTAAGAAGGCCCAGGAAAGGCAGAGACTCCAGGGGCTGCTCCAGGGCAGGAGTGCAAGCTTTAGCCTTACTTGTAGCATTGGCAGTGAAAGTAGTGCTAGTCCTGTTGAGGAGAGGGGAAACCCTGAAGGGGCGTGTTGCGTAGCCCGGAGTCCCTGCACCAGTCTGGACCTGCTGAGTCAGCTCACCCCCCTAGGTTCCCCCTCTCCTAGACAGTCCCAGTCCTCCCCAGACTCTGAAAACAATGACGTCTTTTTCATGATCAATCTCTAAGAACTGGCTGACTTGGAACTGAGTGTGACAGGGACAGCTAGAAACCCGTTTAGAATACAGTCCGGTTTTCTCAAGTAGAAATCTTGTTTCATATATTGCAGAATATCTCACAGAAAACTTTCATAATGCAGATTATTTCAGCATGTCACAGATAGCTGTGATATACTGAATTCATCATGAACAATCACATTTTGAGGTTGTGCAAGATCCATTTTTTTAACCTGTGCATTCAGAAAACTGTCTTTCAGCTAACAAAGGATTCTTTTAAAAGCAACTATTATAGCTCTGTCATCTGTTTGCACCACATGTTAGAAAATTGCCAGAATGTATTTAGTGAAAAATACCGAGAGTTTTTATATGGCTGTTTAGGTTGACTGCTCTCATGTCTGAGAATTTTTTTGAAACTTTACAAGAGCATACGGTAGCAATAGATCACAACTAGAGGGCAGGATTTTAAATAATTCTTTTATTTACTTGAACTGTAATGGCATATTTAACTGAACTGAAATTTAGATACTTTAGGTCAGATTGTTTATATCAGCCCACCCATCCATTAGCAATATTCTGAAAATGATGGCATGGTATAATATTGAAGATAATGTACTGTTTGATGATAAAAGCTATGGCATGTCTTGTGTTTTTGCTGGAAAAATGGAAACAAATGAATCCTTCATTGCAGGATGAATTATCTTAATTTTTTAGTGTTTTTGTAGTGGTTACATTGTAATTTGACCAAGCTGCCATTATTTTACTAACCTTCATGATCTATGGCATGTCACAGCACTCCGATCCTGTAATAACAGTGTTAGATGCTCAGTATCAAGTTTAGCCCTTTTGAATTGACTGCATGTCTTTTACTGTACTTTAATGTTCATCCTATGGCTGTTTACAAAGGCTTTTTAATGAAGTAAATATTCCAAACTTCTTTTTTGGATTGTCTGACGGTGGTCATAAGAGCATCATGTCGGTAACCCAGTGTCCCCATTGGTCTTACTGAGACACAATGGAAATGATTTGTTTTGAAGCACGTTTATTTGTTGACCTGCTGTATTGTTTGCACTGCCATGCCAGTTCTTTGTGCAAAATTTTAGGGACAATATTTAATTCAAACAATGTGTAATTATGACCTGAATAAATCTCAAATGAATATTATCGAGTTTCACATCTCATCTATTTCATTTACGCTTAATCTATGAGCAGCTGTCACAGTTCAGACACAAAGACAAGTCTTTAACAAACCAGTTAAACTGAGCTTTATACAAGCTGACATGGAAAAGCCTTTGGCCTTAGTTTTGGCAGGGTCTGCTTGCTGCTCTAATTATGGACTCCGCTTGGGTCTGTGTTTACCAGCCATCACTTCTCTAAACCTCTCTGGCAAAAAAATCAGACCCCCCGCAGGAAGGGACAGTGTTCCAGAACAAATACTTGAGGCTGCACAAGAGACAACAAGCTCAACCAGTCATTAACAGAGAGGAAAAACATCTCTTCAGTAGCACTTGCCACCCACAATTACAGTTTTTGTCGACAAATGTATGTACTTATACTTTCTTACTTAGGCAAGTTTTTAAATTCCCCAGAAATATGCTCCAGTGTCCAATGTTTCAGTAATGACAGCTTGACAAAATTTAAACTCTTTTGAAACAATAAGTATCCTCTTGAACACAGACTGTCCATTGCAATTTGATATAATGATAACAGTAGTAATGGTTATATCTTTGAGGAAGCTAATGTAAATGTGTTGATCCCTTGACAGCCCCTGTAATAGTGATCAGTTCTGCAACAAACCTTTTGATGTAGGCAGTAATAGCTGGATTGGATTTGTCCCAAAATTAAATGTCCTATGATTCCAACTGCTTGAAGTTTGCAAATCTTAGAATTTATGAAGCCCCTCTATGCTTTCTCAGGACAGCGATTTGTCAGTCAGAGTTTGTCCATTGTCAAGTGTGTGGTTTCCAAAACTGACAGCCACCTCTGGCGAGCTGTCAGGCACTGCCATGCCTCTTCTTTAGCTTTGTGGGACTTTGTGAAGCATGACATGCTCATTTTAGTGCCACAGACTTTGCTCCAGCCAGCACACAAACACAAAAGACAGCTTCATTAGGATTCCAAGAAAACCGCAGTCTCTCTTTAAGATGTATTTATCCAGACATTTTGGCATGGTTAGGCCCCTCATCTGAACCCCCCCCAGCCCTGTCTAGCACTTCAGGCCTGAGAGAATGTGTTTGTCTCAAAGACTGAATGCAATCCCTTCTTTCAGGATGAAATCACTGCCTGTTTTTGGACGGTTTGTGCAAATGAATCACTTTGGTATGTAGGCTAATGCTAAAACATTTCTGACAAAGAAACTGCAGATTTTAGCTCAGTTTTTTTTATTTACCACACTGAGCACAAACTGTTTATTGTTTATCAGTAAAAAGGGGGTGCCCATTAGTTGATTGCAAAGCAACCATCTAATCTTCCTGGGTCCCCAGCACCCATACATTCAATAATATACTGTGTATCTGCATAATATTACATAACATCCATATATGTTAAAAACATATAAAAAAACAAGCACAACTCAAAATCATAAAAGGAAACTTTTAACTTTATTAAAAATTATGTAAAAGAAAATCATCTTCTAAAAACTAACCTACTAATTATTCTTATTTTTAATGGCAAGCTATTCCAAATTAATACTGCTCTATGAATAACAGTCTTTCATAAATTTTGTCTTTGAATTTGAAGTAACTATAAGATCACTAACTGCTGATTTAGAATCATAATTGTAAGTATTATTACAATAAGTAATTTAATCAAATAAAAACAAAGGCACCCTAGAAGTGATTGTAATAATAAAACATCCTGGCCATGATAAAAGAGATCCACTGCTGGACACTAAGCCAACCCAGGTTAGTGTGATATTTCAATCTTGGTGCTAATCGAATACCCTGACACCAATATAGCAGCCCTGTTTTGGTCAGCTTATAGCTCTGATATGTTTGTTTTGGATACCAATGACCAAACTGGCAAACAATGGTACAGATGGCACAAAATTAATGACTTAGCAACTTGATTCAGTGTATGCTGCCTAATATAAGGTGAACACAGAACCAGCAGTTTGGCCCTCTCCATTTGTCTAATATTCTCACCTGATATTGTTAATGCTAGTTTAGGCCTGCTTGACAATTTATTTTGTGTCCCCAACAACATACATTTCATTTTAGATATATTTAAGGTTAAGTTGTTTATTTTTGTCTAGTTATAAATACATTTCAGTTATCCTGACATGATCTAGATCTAGTTTATCTAGGTTAAGTTTTAGATCTATGAAAGAATCAGCAGCATGATACATCATGGCATTGTCTGGATATATTGAGATTTCTGCCTTTTTCATGCTAGTCAGTCAATAATACACACTTAAATGTGCCAAAGAATGGGAGAGGATTCATATGGAATTTCAGTAAATGCATTAAATGATGTTTACCCATCAATCTACCAAGATTGTCTAATAAAAGAATACTATTTACAATTCCAATGAATCTATAGCTATATTATCACCAACACCAATACAAGTTCTGTGTGGGTGTAGGCATGATGGCAAGTTTACAGGGTCATCAGATGTGCTCCTTTCCACTAACCTGTGTTTCGTTGAGTTGGGCCCACGATACCAAAAAGGCTCAATAGTGTGTTCTAGTGTCCCAGGACCACCCCTTTTTTTGGCTGCATGCACACACTCAACACAACCCTTGATCTACTCTGGTCAGCTGTTACCAAACAATCACTAGCACTAGCAAACATTTCAATTGCTGTTTTAGCCACCAACAGCCAACTTGAACCTGTTATGTACAAACAAGTGTGGTAGCTGTTAGTAATTATGCTTCAGTCTAGGCTGAAATCAAAATACCCCTGAAATAACCAAGTCTGTGGTATATTGTAATTTATACAGTCTCTTTTATTTCTCAGTATCTTTTGGTGAGACAAACAGAAACATGAATTGCCTCAAAATCTACTGTACATCATTTGTACAAATATGAACACGGAGGCGTTAGGATAATTCTGCACTAAACACATCCAGCTCTAGTGGGAGGTGGACACCCTCTCTACCTTTAAGATTAGACTTAAGACGTTCCTTTTTGACAAAGCTTATAGTTAGGGCTGGATCAGGTGACCCTGAGTCTTCCCTTAGTTATGCTGCTATAGGCCTAGGCTGCTGGGGGGCCCCATGATGCTCTGAGTTTCTTTCCCCTCCCCTCCTGCTCTCCTCTCCTCCCCTTTCCTCTCTCTCCCTATGCTTCTATATGCCACCATTACACATTACTAACTGTGTGTCTCCTCTCTCCCATAGTGTGTCCTCTCTCTCTCCCTGTACCTTTCTGCAGGTTGCCCTGGCCCTGGAGCTCTACGTCTCTGACGAGCAGTCACCAGCCACATCAACCTGATCAGTGTTTGATTGTTGTGTCTTGTTGCTTTTCTTCTTTTGTCTCTCCTCTATCCACTCACCCCAACCGGTCGAGGCAGAAGGCCACCCACCAAGAGCCGGGGTCTGTCGGAGGTTTCTTCCGTTAAAGGGAGTTTTTCCTCCCCACTGTCGCCAAGTGCTTGCTCAAGGGGGATTTGTTGGGTTTTCCCTATGTAATAATATTGATAACAGTAAGGTCTAGACCTTACTTTGTAAAGTGTCCTGAGATTACTTTTGTTGTGATTTGGCGCTATACAAATAAAATTTGATTTGATTTGATTTGATTAGTGACTTCATGTAGTTTCTGTTCAGTCTTAATTCTGCCCAACAACCTCCAGTTTATTCCCCCTTTGACGCCCTATCTCCTCCCTCCCTGTGGTCCCCCATATAACCCCCTACTACATTCTGCTGCACACAACTCTTCCCACTGGCCACTTGCAAGACTTGTTGTGAATTTCTTACATTTTTCCTGGAGTCATCCCTCATACACAAGCCAGGCTTTTCATCCTCACTGTATTTTACATAACGGAGGTAAGGGAACTCTTGTTGTACAGAACAGTGTGAGAGTTTTGAATCATAATTATTTTACTATCTTCAAAGTTTTTTTTTTGAGTCAGATATAAAACAACTAAACATGTCATCCCTGAAGTTAAGGGATATGCTGTTTGTTAAATGACATCCAAAATTCATTTGAAAAGAATGTATTATTACCAATAATTTTGTTTTAAAAATGTAATAATCCATGTCACCTTCAGGGCTGTGGCAACATGAAAGGCTGCATGGCTCTGGTCTTCTGTGTGGCAGCCCTGACTGCGTGGGTAGTCACTGCAGGTAAGACTAATACGCATAATCTGCCACTGTTACAGATGGTGGACCATGGTTCATTAGGGTCACAGGACATTTAGGGTTGTCGTGATTTATGCTTGGTTACAGAACAAAGTCTTCATTTAGTGAAACATGGTGGATGAAAACCCAACCAGCTGCACTTGATGCTCTTCATGCCACAGCTATCTCTTCTGTCTCATCTCTTCTCTTTTAGACCACACCTTTTACTGTAATAGTCAGTGTTGTGTTTGCTTAAAAGATATTTAAAAATATAGATATACTGTTATAACTGTCCCCTGTTGAAGTGGCCAGAATAGCATGTCAGAAAAAAGCAGGCTCACTATTCAGTGTGTGCCTTTGTTCCCTCAAGGCCATGCAGACAGAGCAGCCACTGTTCAATTTCACTCATGACCATTTGTTACAGTATGTTGTAAGGAATCAGTATTCAGAATTATACCTTAGTTCTGGAAACATTTCCTGGACCCATACTGTTTTAGCAGAAACAGTCTCAGTGGGTTCAACATCAGTGAGCAGAGCCAAAGAACAGTGTGCTCTTACTCCAAACTACAGTGAATGGAAATGCCGTTGGTCTACTTTTTCTGATATGTTGCTTCAGTCATTGTACCACCCTCCAAAATGCAGCTTTTGAGACTAGATCTTTGACTTTGCATGTTGTATTGTGACACGTTGTGTCAGTCAACATCGCTCTCGGTGATTTCCATCTGCACATTGGCATCATCTAATGCTTATACCACAGCTCTGGTGTTAGCTGTGTACTAGTTGGCAGGTGGTGTTGATTATTTAACTCCATATCCCTTGAAATTTTACATAGATGATTCAGCACCTCACACTACACATCCAGCATCAGTGTTCAATGTCAGTGCAAGAAGCAATCTCTCTTTTGTGTGGCAAACTGGAAAGACAAGATGTGGAGGACAAGGTGGTGGATGAGCCTGTGGTGTATCAGATTTTCCTGTGGGAGCTCAGAGTTGGTGTCCTGTCAAAGAATTGGTTCACTGTGATGTTTCTGTAGCTTCATTTAACCTTGGCCATAGTTTATTAGGAATTTTTCACCAGTCTCAATGAAAACATAGCTTTATTTACAAATATTAAAAGGAAAACATTTTAAAAACACTAACCTTCAACATTAAAAAGTATTGTCAAAAGTAATGTTGTTTCACAGAATTGTCCAGTGCAGATGTTGTCGGATGAATTGAATGACATTTTTGAGAGGACAGGTCCTTTCTGGCCAGCTGTATCAAACCACAGAGTTGTCTGTGAGCCATGCTAGTCAGACGGACAAGTTAAAGCTGGATATTTCTATTTTTTATTTTAATTTTGTAATTAGTCAGCTTTTGTTCTGAAAAGCTCTGGTGTTTTATGGCTCCGCCCATTGACATTTAATTTTGTCAGTGAAATCATTTCCTCCTCCCTGCCTCCACAAATGGTCTGCAGAGCTAAAGCTAGGCTCTGTGCCAGCGAGCTTGAGCTGACCTCTGAGACAG
>NW_018128128.1:191058-213141 GCF_001952655.1 Monopterus albus
ACCCTCTTCCCCCAGGGGCTCTGCTAGACACTGCACAGTGGCAACATCCACTGTGGCAGTGTCCCATTTCTCACCAGTGGAGAGGCCATGCCCTGCTGTGGTCCAGAAAGCACTGTGATAAATCAATTAAGCATGTGGGGGGGAGGGCTCTGCGGGCAGGCAATGAACTGACAGGCATCTCCGCAAATCGCAGGTCCTGCCATCTTCTCCAGAGGAGGCTGACAGAGTGTCATGGGCTTTATATGACACAACTGGGCCCACTTTTGTTATAGATTGCATTTATGAAGAACTTGCACCCCTGGCACCTTCGTTTATCCCCCTCCCTCCTCTGACCAACCCTGGCAGGGCATGTAAGGTCCTGCTGGACATGCTGCAAATGCCATTGGTCACAGTTACAGCAAAAAGAAAACTCAAATGTCATGGGTAATATCAGAGCCTTGGGGGGTTTGTCCCCTACACTGATCTACAAGATAAATGGAGGGTTGAAAAACACCCAAACACATTCTCAAGGCTGGGTCCCCACTTTGATCTCTAACAACAGGGGCCTAGTTTTACCCCCCCCCCACCCCCCACTGTACCCATCAATGTGGAGCACTTTCTCAGGTCTCCTGAAAAACAGCTGACAACAAGACTGTCATTGTCCTTCACTGGCTGTTTGGCTTATTTACTGCTGCAGCTGAGGGAAAAACACATGGGGGACTCAAAGCAACAATATGCTTCATTCAGTCATTCAAAAGCTGCTCTGCACATGTAGCCCGAACCACTAATCATCCAAAGAGCTAAATCCTCTCATCTTTGTGTTGATGCCTGCTTGTATTAACTTGCTTCCTTACAGGAATCCCTAATTTATTGTGGTGCTTGTTTTTTCATTCTAGATGCCAAGGAGTTATCCATCACCACTATAAAGGTATTGTGTCTTTGTGCCACTCTAGAGACTAGAACGCCAAGGTGGCCATGTCAAACACAATCATCTTGGCTCAGCTAGCACTTTGTGAAACAGCAGTTCTAGTTAATTTTCCAACAAGTGGTTTCTGTGGTTAGTTTTCCATCAGTAATAAATAAAACTGTGCTGACAAACCTTTTACCCAAAACAATTAGTGCAGTAAAAAAAAAGCAGATTAAACTAGTCCGGGTGTTATATACATAATGGCTATCCGGTGTAAATGCATTTTCTCCGAATGTTGTTTATTGTGTCTTCAGAAGTTAACATTACTCATTTGAAAGATGTAATTAAATACATGGAGGCAATACATATGTATAAAGATTTAAATAAAGTTCAGCAGCAGATTCTGGACAACCCACAACAATACTAGAATGTTTATAAGAAAAACAAACAGAGGTAGTTGGGGTCATGACCTCAGTAGGAATGTTGGAAGTTTCCCCATGTTTGATTTGTGTCCTGATATGTCGCATAGTAAATATAATTTTTAATTCCCCAAATAAAAAGCACTAAACACACAGTTTAGTGTGCAAACAACACCACTCACATGGTAGGTTCTTGTCACATGGTAAGAAACCAGTATATCACAAGTTTTACAGCAGAATTACAAGTCCAGCTTTCACCTCCTGTATGTGCACAGTTAATCAATGATGGATAAACAATCTGTCTGATCAGATGACTACTCGTGTACTCACGGGTTTTTGTGGTGGTGGGGGTGGTTGCAACAAAGTCATTATGTTCCCAGATCTCAACACTGAGTTGGGTTGGAACATTCTCATCATAACTGAAGATTTGTCATATTTGTACCTGGTATCTGGTACTAATTTTGGTATGGAGGTTCCAAGGGAGCTGCGGTGATACCAAACATTGACCTGTAAACACTGCAGACTACCGATTGGTCATAGAAATTTGTCATTACTGAAGACACTAGTTTCCTTCTATGATTTAAAGCAGTATAGATTAAACTGGGCATATTACTGCCCCCTGCAGGTGTATAATACTGTGGCACTGGGGGCAGAGAGTCACTGGTGGCATTCCCCCAGAATGTCCGGGGGGACCATAGACAGCCTGGAGCTAGGAGCCAGCCATTAAAAGACCAAGAAGCTGCCATGCTGCAGCAGGGACGAGCCACTAGAGACATATTTCTTCCAAGTGCAGCTAGTGGCGTAGCTGAATGCCTGGTCCCCCCATGTCTATGTTGCTACAGCTGTTGTATAAGTGCTACAGCTATGCAACCATCTTCAAACAATAGATGCATATTTTTCCATATGAGCAGTGACACACAAGTATAAATTCAGCTTTTGCAGGGATTGTGGTTGTTGTGTGCTACTGTTTAGTTGGTTCAGTTGCCGTTGCCTCTTGTGTGTGTGCTTAATAAAAACCAGACTCATGCCACTTCCCTCTCGCAACTATTATAGAGGGTAAAATTTATGGTGACAGAGGCCTCGAGTCTTTGTTACTATATAATATAACCATGATATTACGTGAACTACCACATTGTGCATCTTATCACAAATACAGTAGGTTACTGAATGTGATAACACGAGCACAATGGCTACAGCTATGTCTGTTAAGTAGAGCTATCAAGCTGGCATGTTAGTGGGTCATCATATCTCCAAAAATATCAGAGCAAATTTGTAACTGGCACTACTTGGATAGACTGACCACATATTTGAAAACTAGATGGTTATTTTGTTGCTTCAAAAACCTAATAAAATGGTATAATAGCAGTCCTAGGATGAAAATTACAACAGCTTTGAGCCTGCCCTGCCAGGGTAGAATAGAGTTGAGTCGAGTTTAGCTGGTACCAGGCGGTGGAAAAGGGGCTTTATTTACACAAAATCATACATTATGAACTCAAATTACTACAAAAAATGTTTACACTGTAAAAAGAGAGTTACAAACCATTTATGATTTTCCCATTTCTAAATCAAAGCATGGCACAAATGAAACATCAGAAATTTGATTTCACAATCAGTTTCCTCCTTGTTTTATATCCTGAACATCATCAAATCATTGTATCACCTTCTCTGTTGCTTCAGCCCAGTTCTCCCACAATGATCCGTCACACTCCCTGTAAGCAGTAAGGTTGGTTGTTCTGTTTCCTCAGGAGGATCCGTACATCATGAGCAGAGGCTCTGAGCTGGAGGGCTACTGCAATGACCTCCTCTCAGAGCTCTCCAAGAAGCTGGGCTTCAAGTACAAACTGCACCTGGTGAAGGACAACCGCTACGGATCCATGGACTCCAGTGGCAACTGGCACGGCATGATTGGTGAGATCATCAGAAAGGTAAGTCAGAGACCAGGGGCGATACTGAAACAAAAACATGGCACAGTCAATAAAAGGGCCACGCAGGTGGGAGCTCAGTGTGATATGCTGTAACATGCAAAGTTTGATAGCCTTTCCATCAGCCTGTTTTTAGCTCTCAAAACCCACTCACATATACAATTACCCTATGTAAGTTGAACCAGTGTTGCAAATTAAATAAATAAATAAAAGCTTTTAAAATAAACAGTGGAAGTTCGAAATGAATTATTGATTTTGTTAGAAATGAATTATTTGCAAGCCATTGTCAAAAATCACTTTTTTCTTGCAAAGACTTTAGCATTATAATAACATTTCAAATAATAAGTTGAGATTTAGTCACTTCAAATTATTTCCATATTAATTGTTTAGTATAGTATTTATTTTAAATCTCCTTTCTCCTAATTTCATATCAAAGACTGGGTTTCTTTATCTGTTTACATTTAGCAGTTTAATTGTTTAAAAGTGTTGGTTCTATGTTTTTGAATGTGCCTCATCTCCAGATTAAATTTCATCAGAGGCTCTTTTTGAGTCCCATGTTGGTGTAAGTGTTATGATTTAGAGTTGCTTCCTGTTTTAGTGCTTTTATTTTGTGTTGTTTTTCCTGTTCTGCTCCACCTCTCCTGCCCCAGCTTTACCACAGTTCCAATCAGCGTTCACTGTCTTCATCTGTTGTTAATCATCCTTCGTTTTCAGCCTTATAAACCACCTCCTTTCCTTCAGTCACTCACTGGTCCGTTACACAGTTCATGACATCTTACTGGTTTGCTTAGTTGAACTTGTTTCATTCTGACGGCCAAAGACCTAAGGATTTCTTCCTGAAGGTGTCCCTCACTCATTCTCACCCAGCAGCTTACACTGATTAAAGTCTCATTCTTCCTGAAGGTGTCCCAGCAGCTTACACTGATTAAAGTCTCTGCTTGCCCAGAGCTGTAAGAGTCTCTTTCAGTCCTGTGTCTCCCACTTGCCTGTGTTCCACGTTCCTGCCTGTTCTGCTCCTGATGGAGCCATTACGCGGTGTGGCTCACTTTCAGTCCTATGTGAACCAGCCACCGCCGGTCCTGTGGCCAGCTCACCTGTTCTTCCTCGCTATTCCTGACCCTGCAACGCCCCTGCTCACCTGCAACCTCGACGCTGAACCAGCTCCCTCCGATCTTGTGGTCAACTCACCTGTTCTTCCTCACTGCTCCTGAACCAACGACTCCTCAATGACCCGCAGCGTCACTACTCCAGTCTAGCAACCCCCACCTACCTGTAGCTTGTCTGGGATCTCCTGAACCAGCATCAACCCATGTCATCTCGACAACCTGCGACACAAACCCAGCCTATACCTACCCTAACATTGCTATTCTCCTGTGTCATTCTACCGCCCCCTGGGACCTCCCTCGTAGCTGCTGGAGTGTCCTAAGCGGCGACCTGTTGGCTCTTCCGCAGGATTCTTTCCAAACCTCAAAAAAAACAGGATTCTTTCCAACCCTCATGCCCACCAGGGTTTCCTGTGTCTAGAAAACCTCTCCAGTCATCTGCCTCCCCTGAGCCTGCCACAAGTCCTGCTCCACTACATTCACCCAGACGTGGGCTTGGTAGAAACCCGCCTGAAACATTGACCTTTTGTACTATTGTTTTTGAATAAAGTCCTATTGAACTCGTTGTCTGAGTCTGCCCTAGAGTCCTCCTGCCTTGACTTGGCTCCCTTGTCATAACACTAAGTGCTTTTTAAAAAAAATATAAACTGAATCTTGGAAACACATTCATACAGTATACAGTAAATGGCTCTATATCAGGTTACACACTGTCACTTCCTTTGTCATATCAACATAAGCAATATGGATCTTCATAAACTTGTGCTGCTCAGCACCTTGCACACTGTCACATTAGCTGTGTCTTTCATATGATGCATGCCTGTACCATCCATCAGGAGGCTGACCTGGCTGTGGCCCCGCTGACCCTCACTGCAGTCAGAGAGCAGTTTGTGGACATGACCACCCCCTTCATGCAAACAGGAATCGGCTTCGTCCTGCGCAAGGACTTGACCTCTGAAGAGAGCACCTTCAGCCTGCTGTCACCCTTCTCCACCAACATGTGGGTCGGCGTGCTCATTGCATTTTTGTTAACCGGTCTCTGCATATTCCTGGTGGGCAGGTAAGTGCCAGCTTCATAATGTCCCCATAGTAAACTGTTGGCTGTTAATTCAGTCCATCTATGACAAAAAGCTGCAGAATAAAGAAACACGAAATAACTGCTGCTTTCACAGTGCTGGTTATGGGGCCTTTGGTTTTTCTGCAGGATCAGCCCCACTGAATGGGCTGAGCCAGATTCTGAGGAGCACAGCTTCACATTGCTGCACAGCTTCTGGTACATCACAGGAGCGCTCACCCTGCAAGGTAACCTAGCAGTCAGCTACACACATGCACTGTTTGTATAATCCCACAGGAACATGAACTGTTTTATCTTCAAATGCAGCTGTAACTAAAACTAAATGATAAACATGTGCAATGTTGTGATGCAGGTTACAGATTTAGTGCAGCCCCACTCACTGGAAACTTTGTTCTGCTTCTCCTTCTCCCCCCAGGTGCTGGTCCTCACCCTAAGTCCCTATCTGGCCATGTAGTCAGCGCCATCTGGTGGCTGTTTACTGTAATGCTGCTGGCCTGCTACTTTGGAAATTTGATCTCCATGTTTCACTCCAACAATAAACACATCTCCATCCAGACTTTTGAAGACCTCGCAGACCAGGATGAGATCGATTACGGCACAATCAATGCTGCATCCACCATGCTTTTCTTTAAGGCACATTCAAAATGAAAACTGACATGTGCTCCTGATATTTTGCACAGTCAGAATACTGTGTAGAACACGAGAGGATTGAAATGTTTATTTCTTCATACTTTTTCCACAGAATTCCAACAACCCTGTGTACCGGCATATCTACCAGCACATGGAGCGTAAGAAAAGCTACGTGTCCAACACAGCAGAGGGTTTTCGCCGCAGCCAAGAGGGAAACTTTGCCTTCATTGGTGAAGCAGCATCTTTGGACCTAGCAGTGGCTCGCAACTGTAACCTAACCCGTTCACAGGAAGTCATTGCTATGAGAGCCTACTCCATCGCAGCACCTCTGGGTGAGTCATTTGAGAAACTGTTGTTTTTGCATGGCACTTAACACAAATCACTCACCACTGAAATTTTGCACTTTGGATTATCTTTCAATCAAAGATCCTGTGTGCGGACTTCAAAGATTTTTGAACCTTAAATGGTGATGGATGGATGGAGGAAGGTTTTTTACCATCCTGGTGGATTGATTCACATTAATGATGTCACTGTGCACAGGTCTGAACTCTTAACACCAGGGGTGCCAAAAGCAAATTCTTTTTTTAGTTTCCACCCCCAATGGCTCTAAGTTGACATATCTGTAAGGGCATCTGTCTGCTTCAAATGAAATGCTTTTCAGATCATCTAACAGCATCTGAAGCTCCCTCTCTTAAAATGTTTGGCTGTCAGAGTAGTGGGTGGGGACGAGGTGGCTGCTGACAGTTTCTGTAGTTCATCAAATCAGAGTTTGAACATGAGCTTTCTTGTCAGTCTTCACCACCATGAGCACTGACGAGGAGAGACTTGTATGCAATGGTTTGTTTCAAGCAGACCCTTCAGTGTTCAGCCTTTGGTTGAGACTATGTAAACGTTCACAATGTTTGCTTCTTTTCTTTGTTAAATCATGGTGCCAATGCGGTGACCTGCTCCTTTCAAGTCTGCTTTCTGAAAGAAAATACACCACATCGCCAAAAGTATGTGGACACACCTGCCTATATATATTTGGTCTTGGTCTGTTTGGCACCATAGCTCCTAAAATGACTGGTCCAGCACAGTCACTGTGCTCTCTCAGCTTTGTGTCAGTAAGTTGTTTGTTTTCTTCCTGATTAAATACAACACTGACATGCACAAAGGCAGCTTCATAAAGATAGTATTCCCAGTTTGGAGCGGGCCTCAGCCCCATCCACCATGTTTGGGATGAACCAGAAACTGACTGTGAGACAGGCCTTTCTGTTAATGCACCTGTGGCTGAATGGGAGCAGATCTGTGCAGCCTGGTTCAAAAATCTAAAGGAAATCCTCAAACTAGAAGAGCAGAGGCTGCAACTGCAGCAGGTTAATATTGGTGTTGGAGTGAGGTGTTCAGCAGCCTTGGTCTTCTATCACACCACCACTCTTTGGTCCACCAGGTTCCCAGCTGGTCAAAAACCTGTCCATAGCCATCCTCCAGCTCAGCGAGTCCGGTGAGCTGACATACTTACGGGACAAGTGGTGGGCCAGCAGCTGTGTTGGGGCCAACAGGGCCCACTCCTCCAAGGCCCTGCACCCCCATGACCTGCGGGGCCTCTTCCTCCTCCTGGGCCTGGGACTGGGTATTGGGCTCCTACTGGCATTGCTGGAACTCTTGTCCAGGGCTCGCAACCAAGCTAAGGATAGCAAGGTAGGGAAGAGTATTACCCAGTGTGATTGCATCATGGGGTAATTTCATTCCTTACTTTTTCAAATTTTCTTTCACAGAAATCGTGCTGCTCTGTGTTGACATCAGAACTGAACAGAAGGTTTGGCAGTGGACGTGAGAGCACAGAGCAAGATAGCTCAGACAAAAGCAAAGCCTAAAGAAAATCTTTACATGTTAGATAGTATCAGAGATGAGAATCAGCTGGGAGCCTCTGTCCTGTTCCTTCAGACTCACTAGTTTTCTGTTTCTGTAGCAGTGGTCATGTGTTGTCTGGCTGCTCAGTGTGTTTACTACTCTTCCAGAAAATCTTATTGATAGCAGCTACCTGCGTATTAGGCACCAAACCCGGGGACTTCGAGCTTCAAACTGTAATCTCTTTAATTTGTTCAGTATTCAGTGTTGCGGCATGTTATCAAAAGTCCACTCCTCAGTAACCTTCATACATTGTCTCTATAGCTGTAAAAGTGTTATCCTTTTTATGTGCATGTATATTCCAAATAAATCCTCCAGTATCTGAAATGCTCTCTTGTTTCAAAGTAAACACTTTTGTCCATGGTGGATTTTTCTTTCTCACTGCAGAGCAAAACATTAAATAGATAGATAGGTACTTTATTCATCACAGCACCCAAAATAAAGAAATGTATAAAAGTGTAAGACTATGTATAAAAATAGAAGTGTGCATATTGAGTAACGTGTGCCAAGTATACATAGGGTATACTGTACATAATAAATGTGAAGTAGTATAGTGTCATAGTGAAGTAGGATCATAATATTATGGAGTTGAAAAGTGACATCACATGTCACTACTACACATGTCCAAAAGTCCAGATCAGGACTCCTCACTGGGAGGAGGAGAAGTTGTGTGGCCTGAGGGACAAATGTCTTCTTCAGACTGTCCGTGGAGCGGGAGACAGACAGCAGCCTGCTGCTGAATGAGCTCACCTGCCTGGCGATGATGCTGTGCAGAGGGTGGTGAACATTGTCCTTGATGGACAGCAGCTTACTGCGGGTCCTCTTCTCCGCTATGGAGTCCAGCTCTGTACTCACAACAGAGCCAGCTTTTCTGACCACCTTGTCCAGCCACAAGGTATCTCTCTTCTTAATGCTGCCTCCCCAGCACAGTACAGCATAAAAAAGGACGCTGCTGATGACAGACTGGTAGAATATCTGTAGAAGCTTCTTGCAGATGTTGAAGGACCCTAGCCTAGTACATCTATGTTGGTGGACCAGTCCAGTTTGTCTTCCAGTTGCAGACCTGGGTGTTTGTAGGGCTGGAAAACCTCAACACAGACCCTTTCAGTGGACACCAGCTTCAGGTGGGGTTTGGGTCTATGGACGTCTGCCACCGTCTCTGGTTTTGGAGGTGTTAATATGTACCTGATTGGACTTGCACCATGCCACAAAGTCCTTGATCAGGCTCCTGTGCTCATCCTCCTGTTCATTCCAGATACGTGCCAAGATTGCAGTGTTGTCAGAAAACCTCTACATGTGGCACAACTCCAAGCTGTATTGGATGTCTGTGGTGTACAGTGTGAAAAGGGTGTCCCCTGTGGTGCTCCTGCGGTGCTGACCACTGTCTCTGAGGTGCAGTCCCTCAGGCTGACATACTAAGGTCTCCCTGTGAGATAGTCTGTAATCCAAGACCTCAGGTGTGAGTCCCCTCCCACCTCTATCAGTTTGTCTCTCGGTAGCAGGAGCTGGATGGTGTTGAAGGGGCTGGAGAGGTCAAAAGATGTGCTCCTCACAGCACCATTCCCTCTCTCCAGCTGAGAGAGACACTGGTGAAGCAGATAGAGGATGGTGCCCTCCACCCCCACCATCTCCTGGTACGCAAGCTGCCGTCAAAGCGTCTGCAGGACCTGGAGTCTGAAGTGGTGTAGCAGCAGCCGTTCCAGGGTTTTCATCATGTGTGACGTCAGGGTGACTGACTGACCTGAAGGCGTTCAGTACCCAGGGGTGTGGCTTTTTGGGGACAGGAACAAGGAGGTAAGGCTGTCAAACCTGTTATAAAAGTTAGCTGGTTAGCTCTCCCCACATCCCCCTCCACTGTGCTTTAGCACTGTGTGCTGCAGCCTGTAATGGTTTGCATGCCATCACTACTGATTACAATTATAAGGTCCTTTCAATGACGTTTACAGCTTCACTGATCAATATTTTTTATGAACAAAGGATCAAATGACTATGAATGGATGTATAATATGAAAGGTGTTGTACAAAGCTTTTTGGCATTTTTTGCTTACCGTGTCAATTTTGTGGGCCATGAAATTCAATTCAATTTAAACTTCATCTGACAGTTCAGTGGTGAAACTCCACAGCAATACTGGCCTGAATCTGGGAAACAAAGATTCAAGATTTTTATTTGCCATTTATGCACAAACAGACAGTCTAGGCATATAGGGATTCTTGTGCAGCTCGCCTTTGGAGTCAAGTAAGGTGTAAAAAGCCAGAAAGAACACTTCTTAAAATAGAATAGAAAAGTCTAACATCAAGTCTAATGTACATTTACAGTAAGTGTTCAGTAAGATGCCATTATCAGATGTCTGCCAGCTCAACTGACTTGTGTTTCAATCTGCCTTGTATATTCCAGCCTGACAGCTGCAACATAAGTTATTTGATGCTGCAAAATAGTTCATATTAAACAACCTTAATATAGAAATAGTTTTACCCACCAAGCTCCACGTAACTTTTAAACATAAAGCTTCTGTGCCCCTCTTTGACCATGTGGAGGTGCTATTGGATTTCTACTGTTGTGAAGCTCAGCAGTGTTTTTCTCCTGGTCACTTTTCTGATCATTTACTGTGTTGCGCAAACAATGTCAGTAGCACACAGCCTTCTCAGTACACATCAATGGTCAACATAAGACTTGTTAAACATTTAAAAACATCACATGAGTAAAGAGCTGTTGCATATGAGTTGTACGGATGAAATACGTCAGTGGCTGCTGGCAGCAGTGATGTTGTGGTCAAATAAAAAGCACATTGACCTCAAGTACACAGTCTTGACTTAGCACCCAGACAAAGCAGGTGTTGTTTGGAGGAAGCTTTTCAAAAAAGTATGATGTAATAGTAATCCCTGTTCTGCAGATAAAAAGGTGAGTAAATGTGTTTATATTAGCCCAGCCACCACATTCCTGGACATCCCAGACATCAGTAACATTCTGACACTTGCATTGTAATGATAAAGTCACTATGATTGGAATAAATGTCCCCTGGCTGTGAGAAATGACCTGTACTTGAACCTGCTGATCAGGTTCAGGCTCATTGATTTAACAGCAGCAGCAAAAGCCAAGGCTAAGGAGGCAGGGGGTAGAGGAACAGGGCATGAGAGAGATGTAGAGAGGCAGAGAAAAAGACCAGTATTGATTTGGTGGTAGGCAGCTCCTGACAGCTGCGCTAAGCTAGCACGTACTCCTCTCAGCCACAGTCTGCAGCTCGGCCGACAGGATAGTGTCTAAGCAGATTAAGCTTTAAATCCTGCAGATTTCCTGAACCCCTCCAGTGCCTCTGTACCCCACCATCCCATCCTTCCACTAGCAAACACTTTGTCTCTCTTCCACAATTAAAAGCTTAATGATGCATCTTACAAGTGCATAGTGAAATTCATCAAGTCAACTCAACCTTAATGTCATAAAGGCATAAAAATTGTTACATTAAGTAGTCAACGCTGTTCTTGTTCTACAGATTGTTTCCATGAGGTGTTCTGTCCACTAAATCAAGATAGGAAGCTTCCAAATTCCTGGATGAAACTCTTGTATTCAGTGAGATTTGGTTCCAAACTAGGCTACAAGTCCACGACAGGTTGCTGTTGATGGTTCAAATTTCAGTTTATCTCTTGCTCTTGATACTGTACCTTACTAACGACTGAATGAGTCCATGTTTGTATGAAATTTCAGTAAATGGGAGCTCATTCTAGGCAGTACCTGAAGAAATCTGAATGGACAAAGATGTTAATAATGAAGGAGGTGAGATAAAAGAACACAAAGTGGCATTTTTGTTTTCCCGTTGGATCCATTCATTTTCCTTGATCTTTTCACAGCAGACATTTTGCCTTGTCATAGCAGGAAGCAGGCAGGTGTAAGGGACTGCATTCAGCTTAGGTGAATTAGCTCCAGGCAGTGGTGGAAGTACTTGTACTGTATACTTTAGCCTTTTGGTAGTCATACTAATGAGAATACTAATGAGATCAAAGACAAACAGTACTCTGGAATCTCTTTTCCTCTGTCTGAGCACTGGTCTAAATTCAACCCATTCTCTGCCTGTGCTGTAGCTGGAGGCCTGTCAGTGCGATCAGAATTAGAAATTCTAATGGATATGTCACTGCCTTGAACTGCAGGCTTGAAGAGCTTTAAGTCTGGCGCTCTCTTGCATATGCCGGGTGAAGTCTGCACATTGATCGCTCTGAATTCATTTGACTTTGACACTCTCTTTTTTCTTTCTCCCCAAGCTCCATTCATTTTCTTGCTCACTGACTCGTTCTCTTTCTTCTTCTCTTCTTTCTGCAACACTTGTGTTTATTCTATTAACATGGGAGCAGTCAGAGATGTGAGCACACACACATCGCTCACACACCATAAGTGATGTGCAAACTTCAGCAGTTTTGTTGAAGTAGAGCCTTTATTTAGTCATTCAGGGAAGGTTCCTGCTTTTCAGTGGACTCTTTTTGACTTCTAACTTTTTAATGGACACACAGTTGGTATTTCACTCCTGAATGACCACAGAATAACATTTTTATATTAAAATAAATAGTATGTTCCGTGCTGGATCTTCACCATGATAATGTGGGGCATAATTTCTCATAATAGAGAATCCCCCACAGGGAGTTCAGAGGTCAGCAGTTCTGAAGCTTGTAGGGATTCAGGGATTTGCTCAAGGACATTTCAGTGTGGTGCTTTTTTCAGCACTGGAGCAACAACCAAAGGCTGAACACTGAAGGGTCTGCTTGAAACAAACCATTGCATACAACATATGCTCCCAGCACATATGAAGGCACAAGTGTTTATGATGCATTAATTAAGACTGTCCATGCTGCCTGATAAACCCAGCGAAAATGGGACAGGACATGGTGTCTCTCAACCATACTCCCCCCTGCATGACACACTGCTGCCTACAGCCTTTCTGTTGTTATTCCAGCTTCTCTACCCCGTGTTGTCTGTAACTTAGCTCCGCCTGCCACTTAGCCAAGGTTATAGGAAGTGTTTGTTTTTTTCACACTGCTGGTAGTCATTTCCAACAGCCAGCCATAGAGGAGCTCTCCCAGCTAAAAGTCTGAAACAGTGGTTGCCAAAGTGAAGAGGTGAAAGAGTTTAATTAAGAGCAGGCAAAGGACTTGGATTTGATTCAGATATAGCATTAGTGACCTAGCATGGTCAGGATTTTACCTTTGTGTTGAATTAATATGATTTTAATTTGGGAATATTTTTGAGCTTTGTGTAAAATCAGTGCTTTTCATTAGCAGTAACCAGAGTGTTCTACTGAACTGACACATTTACTGATAGTTGGCTAATGCTAGCTTCAGAATGGAGGCTGCAGTTTGTTCAGTTTGTCACAACCAGGCATCCTTAGTTTACATTGCCACAAAGGAAACACAAAATGATGGGAGGAGCACAGTACAGTTATGAGTAGCTTTATGACATCAGTTTGTTTTGCGTCTCACTAGACCCTCTAGACTGAAAAGAATAAAGGTTTAGAGCTGTAACTTTATGAATCACATGGAAGGAAACATCAAACCAAACTCTCAGTCCTCTGAGGACTAGAGAAGGAGGCTGGGGCCTTCATGCACATTTGAAGATGGTCTGTTGCCTTGTTTCTGTTCATATACGCCCTGAGTGGCCTCTTATTCTTTTCTTTAGTTGCCAACAGGCTGACTGACAGCCATGGAGGCACCACAATGAGGAGGCGCTGTTTGTTGTCGAGCCCCTTGTGAAAGGCTGTTACAAACTGAGGGGGATCCTGCTGACAACAGGGGCCATGCCATGAGGTGACCCTGGGAACCCCCTCAACCCCCTGCCTTATGTACTGATGTCTGCAGATGTGCCTGCATGATAAACACCGCCACTGGAGGCGCCCCTTATAGTGCCAGTCTATAAATCACAAAGGGACAAACTGATCCTTCCGTGTGTGTATGTATTTTCAGGACTGTGTTTGGGTCTGTTTGTTGTGTGCTCTTATCCTTTGTGTGTGTGGATACACTACTTGAAGAGCTCCACATTGCATTATTGATGGCCCTCAGGGAGGGATGAAAGTGTGAATAGTGATGGGAGTGAGGAGGGATAGGAGGAGGAGGCTGGAGCGCCTGGATGCATTTGGAAGGCCCGCTATGCAATGACATCTGCAGCCAGGGACAGCTATAGGTTTCTATAGAACCTAATGCTGACAGGTGAAGGCCCTGGAGGATGGCAGAGGAGGGTGATGGAGCAGGGTGGATATGACAGCTGCTTGGCAGATTGTGGAGGAATTGCTGCTGATGGATTAGTGTTAGACTGAGAGAGACAACACATTGCTCGATCTGTGACAGGATCCACCATAATCACAGCTTCAAAGTAACTACAAGTGACAAATTAAAGGAAAACCTGAATGAAAAGAAACATAAATGCTGATTTGTCTATGTATTTTTATAAGTATGAAAGAGATGTGAATGCGCTGGTCTTTACAGTCACCAGATTTCCACCAAAACGGGCACCTAGATTTCAAACATACAGTATGTGCAGTATAGATGTGGTCAGACAGAAACCAAAGCAAATATTAGACACAATACTATTGCAAACAAAGGCATGTGAGCATGAACATGTATATATTCATTTTGGGTGCCAAAAATAAATAATAAAAAGTTTGTCCATATGAGTTTAAAAATGTTCCCACCTGAGCGAACATTATCCCAAGGCCTTAAGACTGCATAAGCGTACACATAGGCAAGAACCAAAGGAGGAAAGACTGGAGTAAAACAGTAATAACATAATAAATAATTTAAACAAAATTGTAAAATGAGGCCTGGGGGGTACATTGTGTGTGTAACACCTGCCCTGTGTATCCTGGGTCCCTGAGGACAACACTAACACGGGTGACATGCGACTTCACTTGAACTTCAGCCTATTGACGATATCCTTTGAAAATGCTAAAAGCCATCACACAAACTCCTTTTTTTCCCAGACAACACAAATAAGCTCAACAGCAGTCATGGTTCACAAGGTGTGTGTGTGTCACTAACATTCCCAATAATTAATTAATATTTATTTGGGTTTAAGTGGACTGATTCAATTAGGGAAAAAAAAGATTTCTAAAATAGTGGGAAGGTTTCTGTCCTCTGCCTGCATGAGCAAACCCATTTTAGGAACCAAGAGTTGTTTGTTTCTGCTGAGGATATGTGCTATCAGGGGTGGTGTACTGTTTACTGTGTGTATTGTGGATATGCATATTGTTGTATACCCCTAAGAGTGATTCAGTATTCTACAGCATTTGAATGACTTGAGTGCCTGCCAGCAATATGTTAATGCAGTGTGTATTCCTTGGTGTGCATGGGTGTGGATGTTCCAGACTGTGCTGCTCTGGGTGTCAGGTGGGTAGTTCTGCATTGCAGGATTCGTTGGAACCTGCACAAACCTGACAGGGGTGTAAATTGCCTACTGTAGATTAAGCTTCCTAGATTGGTGCTTCATTCTAATGGCTGCTGTCAGCAACAAGGCCTCCCCTCCCCTCTGCCCCCTCCCCTGTTTGGTTATTGATCTTCCCTCTCATGTCTTCTATGCCCACTGTTTCACAGCCTCCGCTCCCTCCTCTGGGTTGATCATCATTGCTTGTTATGAGTCCTAATGTCTGCTGCACCTGTTCTCCTCCGCTCACTGCTCACGACAGCATTGCTGAGGGTTGGCAGGCTTATCAGCTCTCAACCTTTCATGCTGCTTTCAGTCATGCTTCACAAAACAGGTCCACAGTTATAGAGTGTGTGCGTGACTAGGCTGTAGGTTTAGACAGGTATTGACCTCTCATTATATCCTGGATATTTAGCAGCGTCAGCCTGCTCCTGCAGTTTGTTTGATTACACTTCTCATTCGATACGAAGGTGTGCAAGGTGAGATACTGACACTGCTGTGATAAACTACAACATGCCACTCACCATGCAGTTCATGCCTGCTGCTGCATGTACTGCTGACATATCAGCATGTAGCATGACCTGGACCTAAACTAAGGCAGACCTTTGGGTTTGTTTTGCTCATAGTCACAATACATTGCTACTGGGCCTTGGAGCACAAAGGAGCTGCTGGGCTCCTAAACCCCCCTGTTCTTCTCCCATGTGTGCAATTTTTCTAAGCTAGAATTCCTGGCCTTACGTGTATGTTTTCTGTATGAAAATTTGTCAGACCACACTTCAATGTAGGAATTTCCAAAAAAAGTAGGCACAAAGGTCTTAGCGCTAGATACTAACAAAGGGAGTCTTCCTAAAACCAGACATGACCTCAAGGTGAAGCATTAGAACTGCCTTCATCATTTCAGCTAAATATTATAAGTTTGTATTGTACATGTTGCCCTACACGGTTTCAGACAAATGAGCACAAAAGAGTCAACAACCAGAAAACCTCAGGAGGCTCCTGCGGTTCTTGGGCTGTGGGAAAGTTTCCTGTTTAGCCCCTGTATTGCAATTACAGTCTACTAGAAACCAACCGAATTCAAAAAATAAAATGAATTAGTTGATTTCTAGTAACTTCCAGTATACGCACAGCCCACATCCAATACAATCTGAATGAAAGATACAAATACAATTATTTTTGTTACATAAACAAATGTAGATACAAATAGTGGCATTGCATTACATACTTACCTTCCAATCCTGGTTTTTAAAACTGTATTTTTGTCCTCCTTACTAAGCAACATGTTCGATGTCCCTCGAACATGCACTGTTACATCTGACGGTTCATTCTGGCTGACTGTGAACAACTTACTGTGTCCAAATCCAATTCTGATAATGTTTTAAAAGACATCATGAAGTCCTTCTGCTTTCACTCCTGTTCTAGACCAATCCTTTTTAAAGCTGTCACCACAAACATAAGCTATTGCCTACAGCCGCTATTTCATAACAGCCGTTCTTACCATTTAATGTGTGGTCATGTCACTTAGGCAATCTTCATGTTCAGCTCTTCAAACACAATGATACAGATGATGTGAAGAGATGAGTGGGTCTGATGCTAATTTTCAGCACAAAACACTGTGGCCTTGATCGAAAACTTCTAGAGTGACATTTAAAAAGTCAGTTAATTTGACTTTGAAGACTAAAGAATTGATTCATGCTAAGCTGACTGAGTGCTGGTGCACTAAAGCTTATGGAAAAGATGTCCTGTATGTTTTCATGTTTCCTTTCAGCTCGATCACTGATGTTCTAGAAAACTATAAATTTTATCGTCATGCCATAAAGTGACTCTTCACAGACTGTGACTCTGACAGCTACACAATGTATCATGATAACTTCTGACTGCAGCATCACACAACGTGACATGACCCATTTTGTCAAGCAGATAACTCGATGGCATGTTCACAGCGCTCACCTACAGCGTATGCATGAGCTGGTACTTCAGCAGCTTCCTGGATGCCTCTGAATACCCACAGCTGCTGTTGTATGCTAATCTCCTAACCTTGAGGGCGCCAAGACTGCAAACCAGCAAGAGACAGCAAGAAAGACGTGTCTTCTTTACTCGAAATGCTTTGACCCAATCCACTGAGTTTCCAGCTTGCACTCAAGGGCTCTTAATGAATGTTTGTAGCTCTATGAAAATCCACAGTTGGTATAGAAATGGAGGTTCTGAAGCAGTGATTTTTCAGCATGGGGCATGGGGGAGAAAGTGAATGGTCTTGATTAGACATTGAAATCTGTTTGTATATGACAGGTGGTGCATCGAAAATGATGGAGGGAGGTGACATCTTGGAGGTCATCCAGGACTCTCCATTCTGAAGCACAACTGTAGTAAAAGGAATAGAAGAAGACAACAGGTGACAGACAAAAGAGAGGCCCATCGGCAGAGTGAAGAGTGGAGATGGAAACAAATGAAAAAGCACACAGCAACCTAGTAACTTCTGCTCATGACAAGTTGATTTATTTGCATCTGTAAAGGATTCTGTGCTTCTGAATTCACATTTGCAGTAGCTCTCACTAAATCTGAATGCATTTCATATGAAAAATATTACAAATGTAAAACCCCTTCAACGCTGCCTGAAGGACTTCCTTTAAGACAACCAATAAGGGAATGAGAGAAAGAAAACCAGATAACACATTAAAATGTCATAATCAGCTGTTTTAATCAAATGTTTTATTATTGAGAACCACGTGTGTTATCATTTAAATGACTAGAAATTACAGATTTTTGTGTGGATAAAGGATCATTACAGTGTATTTCAGCTCAACTCTTGAGAATTCAATTGAATTCAGTATAATTCATTTGTATAGCACCAATTTACAACAACAACTGTCTCACAACACTTTACATAATCAGGTCTAGACCTTCCACTATTAAAAGGAAAACCTAACAAATCCCCCTTGCAAGCACTTGGTGACAGTGGGGAGGAAAAGAGGATAGAGGAGAGAGAAAAGAAAAGAAAAGCAGCAAGACACAACAATCAGACAAATACAGGTTAATAATGTGTGAGAAAGGTCTTTTATTTGTGACTTTGGGAACAAGAGTTTGTCTTTAGGGTTCAGAGTTCAGCAGCAGAGACCTTAAGATGCTGAATGGTTTGTGTTAGCCTGCAGATTGCTTGTGATTTGTAGATTTTGTTCAAATGTCCTTAGCTCAGTCATGTAAGGCTTCAGGTAATGGGGGCTGATTTTGCAATTCAAGAAAGTTCTCATGGCAGTAATTATTTTATCTTTGATCTCATAGACTGAGGAAAACAGAACAAATAAAGCATTCACATTATAAAATAATGCACTTGCGTATATTGTATATGATTAGCCAACACAAATCTTGTCTGTTGCAGCAGTTTCCATTCTGCCTTTAAAGGGTAGACAATCAGACGTATTGTAAACCCTCTTCACAGATTTGCAAAACTCATTTAGAAGGCAAAACAAGAAGAAAATGCAAAATTATTATCTGAACTGTCAGTTGTAATCATCTGTCATAGTTTACAGCCTGGCTTCCTGCTTCAACTCTGACCTTCAAACTTGCTGTAGTTCTGGATGCACACAGATTTTCAGCTGAAATTACTTTTACTTGGTTTATATAATTAGTCTAAGACGGTCTTGTTTTCCACCTGTCTCATGTCTGTGGGTCTGTTGTAGCAAAGTGCCAAGTTCATGATCTCAGTAATTATGTTAGTGAGTACAATGTTACCCTAACTGATAGAACTGGTGAGCAAAACTACAAAAATAAGACCCAACTGTAACAAATCCAAATGATTCTTTAAACAGTTTTTGTATGTGGACTTTGAATAACTTGGTTCATATTTTCCCAGGTGAAAGCAGCAGGATCCTGTAAAATCAGCTGGCATCCAAATGCCTGATGTCTCTCCAGCATGCTGAACAGAGCCAAGGACATCAAAGGAAGCGGCATCCAGACGCCCTCGTAGGTGATGCCATTCTTTGCCAACTTTGGATTTACACGACAAAACAACAAAACCATCTGAACTGGATACCTAGCAAAATCCCTTCATTGTGATCATTATGAATGTCAAAAATCCGTGGCTTGGTGCCTTCCTCCTAGCCCACACTCAATCTGATCCAGTGCTTCTAAATCCATGAGAGGTGGTGAATAAATGTATATGGCAGGAGAGAATGGACCCTGGTATGATTGTCTGCCAGCCAGTGTGCTCCTACGCCCTAGTCTGTTTATTGGTGACTAAAAAGCAGTGACAATATCCCTTTATGAAACATCACAGATGCCAGTTTGTCCTCTTTTAGCTGCTCAGACATGCCTCTTGTATAGCTGCCTGACTTTAATCCTGTTTTTGGCCCCATTCTGTTGTGAATACTTCTCCCAGAGCATGATGTACTCGGGCTAAAATGGTATTGTCTGTGTCTCTCTTGTCAAGTTAGCCAGACAGGATTGTTGGCTGTATACGTAAATGTGATTTAGTGAAGGCTGGAGTGAATCCATACTTCAACCATTTTATCTCAAGTACTGGCACAGCAGAGGATGTGCTTCCTGTGCCAGCTCATGAAGTTCAACCTGCCCCAGATGCTGCTGATACAGTTCTACAGAGGAATCATCAAGTCTGATTTCTGCCCATCCATCACTGTCTGGTTTGGTTCTGACAGGAGCAGACTCCAGCAGACAGTCAGGACTGCAGAAAAGATCATCGGTGCCAGCCTGCCCTCCATGGAGGACCTGTACACCTCACAGGTCAACAGGAGGGCAGAGAAGATTTCTGCTGACCCCTCACACCCTGGGCACAATCTGTTTGAACTCCTCCCCTCTGGTCACTGTGCGCCAAGACAATCAGACACAGGGACAGTTTCTTTCCCTGGGCTGTCACCCTGTATAACAGGACAACGACCCCCAGTGCAATAAACTGCAAATACAACTAGTGTACATAACAATCTGCCACAGTGTCTACATGTGTATATATACTTGTAAAAAGATTGTTTCTCTCTCTTTTCTTTTGTTCTCATTCCTATTTTAAATGCACGTTTTCCTATTTTCTTGTTGACTTAGAAATGCACTAAGAGTGTCTGTACTAGAGAGAAATTCCTTGTGTGTTTAAAGATACTTGGCCAATAAACGTGACTGTGATTCTGATCCACAGCTAATCAAATATTACAGTCATTACTCAGACCTGTCTGTTGTTAATGTCTCCTGAATGTTTCTGAGCTTTAATCAGGCCAATCCTGCTGCAACAGATCTGACTGGGTCCCTTTTTTTGACAAATTAATTTATGCACACTATGTTTGGATAGGTTTTCCAATGGCCCCCTTTTAGATCCAGGTCCAGAAGTTAGGACATGTAAAGTCTTTAAATCCAGATGTTTCTGTCTGATCAAGTATCTAACAGCTTTAGAGCGTCTTAAGTTGGCCCCACACTACAGGATAATTAACCTGACAATTGTGGGAGCGTTCCCCGACGTGAGGCTAAGAGATTCTTAGGCTAAATGATCCTGTAGTGTGAGGTGTTGAAAGACCTAATCATTATGACTCTGACAGGATCAGAGGGCCCCTGACTGTGAAACATAAATATCAAGCATGTTCGATATTTACAACCTGGAATCCTGTAGTGTGGGGGCAACACCGATGGAATGCTAATCTGAAAAATAAAAGTTTCATTGTCTAAATGCAACTTCAGAAGCAACATATTTAAAAAGCACAAATCAGAGCTGTTTTCTGGTCTTTATAAAAATTTCAGCCTAAAATTAGGTATTTTAAAACAGAAAAGCTCAGCTTTTCTGCCTTAAGAAACGTCGAACTTTTGTTCTCATGATGTCAGAGACATTCACTCTGGCTTTCTCACCCACTTTAATCCACAGTTTCAGATCCTCCATATGTCTTTCTCTTCCACCCTTACAAATATAACTCCTCTCCCACTATCTGCACATGCTCGCTCTCTCTGCTTTCCTTAATGGCTTTCGGGGTGTCATCCAGCCTTTGATGGAGAGAACCTCTGAAAGCTCAGGATGACGGCAGCTCTCCCCCGCCATGTTAGGAGTCTGGAAACTGATCAGATGGCCACACACTCGGGGGTGGAGGATCTGCCACCTCCAGCTACCTTGATGTTGAGGGGAGACAGTGGTGCGTATGGTTGCAAGCCCTGTAGTCACACTCTCACTGACTCACACACAGGCAACTGCATTCCATCACACTCTGTTCTTAACATTAATATAGCTCATTTATTTTCTTTACATC
Organism: Monopterus albus; assembly: GCF_001952655.1. NCBI lineage: Eukaryota > Metazoa > Chordata > Actinopteri > Synbranchiformes > Synbranchidae > Monopterus > Monopterus albus. Next base: position 212,601 of record NW_018128128.1, read on the forward strand.
ATACTGTACTGGCCTTGCTTTTTTTGTTGTTGTTTTTTTGCATTCCCCATTTTAAAGCCTTTATGTTGCCTTTATTGTTTTATCAAATCAAATCAAATTTTATTTGTATAGCGCCAAATCACAACAAAAGTAATCTCAGGACACTTTACAAAGTAAGGTCTAGACCTTACTGTTATCAATATTATTACATAGGGAAAACCCAACAAATCCCCCTTGAGCAAGCACTTGGCGACAGTGGGGAGGAAAAACTCCCTTTAACGGAAGAAACCTCCGACAGACCCCGGCTCTTGGTGGGCGGCCTTCTGCCTCGACCGGTTGGGGTGAGTGGATAGAGGAGAGACAAAAGAAGAAAAGCAACAAGACACAACAATCAAACACTGATCAGGTCGATGTGGCCGGTGACTGCTCGTCAGAGATATAGAGCTCCAGGGCAACCTGCAGAAAGTTACAGGGAGAGAGAGAGAGGACACACTACGGGAGAGAGGAAACAAAAAGTTAGTAATGTGTAATGGTGGCATATAGAAGCATAGGGAGAGAGAGG